>NW_003852592.1:692695-706846 GCF_000181295.1 Otolemur garnettii | reverse complement strand
GGAACAGCACAGTTGTATAAGTGCAGTAACAGTCATCGAGATTACAGGCAAGAAAGAAGAATTTTTTGTACCATTCTTGCAGCTTTTCTATACATTTGAAAGTGTTTCAATGGGAGTAAGGAGGGGTGGTGGTGAGAGCTGCAGAGACTACTAGGGAGGAAGGAGGAGGCTGTGGGGTAATTCTGGCCTCTGGTTACAGTGGTAGAGGACGAGGGGTACATCCAGGGACTCAGAGCCAAGGTGAAGATCTGACTACATCCACTGTCCTATTTCGATTTTCCTTTTTTTTAGACACAGGGTCTTGCTATGCTGCCTGGGCTGGAGTGCAGTGGCTATGCACATCATGGCACGCTGCAGCCTCAAACTCCTGGCCTCAAGTGATCCTCCTGCCTCAGCCTCCTGAGTAGCTGGGCATCTGTCCCATTTCTAAAGGGCCCATGTGGTGTGACCTTTACTAGAGTTCTGATATTATCCCAGGATGGAAACCCCAGAGTACCATTAAACCCTGCTAAGGAAATAGCTCTCAGCCCATGTGGAAGCCCATGGATGGGGGCTGCCTCTTCCACAGGGCGGGCATCTTGTTCTGGGGGCCGTGCCACCTGCAGCCTCTTTCTAACCCACATAGTCTGCGGCTCCCCAGAGACTGCTTAGTTGGAAAGGTGTGCTAAAAATATATGATCTTGGCATCTAATGAATCAGAAGCCAGACCGAGCTGAAGCAACCGCTATACTACCCTGGCAGAAAATCACAGCTTATCTCCTTTGCAAACCTGTCTCTTGTCTGGGGACAGGGAAGACAGAATGAGGGGAGAAACGGAGAGCAAAGCGCAGACTCAGAAAGCCGGGGCACAGATGGAAGGGCCCAGGCCGGCTCCGGGCACCATCCCTTCTTTGCTTTATTGCAGTCTAAATTTAGCTCACCCACACAGGTAGCTCTTAAGATTCACAGTTTACTAGATCCTCATGAGGAAGAGAAACACTTTCAGCCTTTTCATTATCTTAAAAGAAAAAAAAAGAACCCATAATTATCGCAGAGCCTTGCAAGGAAATGAATCAAGCCCAGATCATCTCCTTCCTACTCTGAACAAGACCTTGGCAGCCCCGCGCTCTGAGGGGCCGGTGCCAAAACAAGGAGTTGTTGGGCCCTCGGGACAAGCGGAGAAGAAGTGTGGCTCGAGGTAATGAGAGAACAGACTCTGAAATTAAGCTCAGCAGCTAAGAATATCTCCTATGGACTAGAAGCAGTGTCTACATCTGAGATCTTGGTATTCCTTTAAAAAGCTAAGACAAAGAGACCTACGGAAGAAGGCCGGGGTAGAGGGGGTTCCAGGAAAGAACCCTGGACCTCAAGGGTCCACCTCAGCCACCTCCCAGGCTCACTCTATGTATCTTCAAAATCCTAAGAATAAAACAAAGTCACAGCTCGAAAGAACCAGCTAAGAGATGTCTTCTGCATGTATGAAGAAAAAGTATGACCAGATTCACACCAAACTGTTCACAGTAATTTGGGGGTGTGGACTAGGGAGATATCTTAGCCTTTATATATTTCTGCACAGTTTGAATTTTTAAACAACCACTCTGTGTTAGTTTTGTTGTTAAATTTGACAAAACAAACCCGTTAAAATCAGAGACATCCCTGTCAAAAACATCCCCTCCCCACACACAAAAAAAATTTGCATCCACATATTCACAGCCACATGTAAACAACCATGGCCAGTTCACACGCACAGTCACGGGTCCGTCCCAGTTGCGAGGGGCTCTGCAAGCAGCATTTTCTGTAACAACCACACAGGCAAAGCTTCCTCAAGGCCCAGACCAAATGTTGTTTGTTCTGTTGGCCACACCACCCCCCTATTTCTAGGCCCCCCCAAAATGAACTGCTTTACTGATGTTCCCAGGCCCTTGGCAACTCTTTGGAGGCCCCAGAATTGCATTTATCTGCTTCTGTGTCTGTCTGTCCCAAAGGCCTGGGTGTTTCGAGGTCCTGTGTTGTCTTCACATTTGCAGTCAGGTCCTAGCTCGAAACTTGGTGAGTACAGCGCTTTCCAGAAGAGTTTTCAGAGAGAAGGCACATTCATGCAAACTGCCACACACACAGGCCTATCACTCCTTTGAGACTAACACATCTGGTCTCTGTCTTGCAAATCTACAGCAATCAAACCATGAAACAGAGCTTGGAGGGTACACTCTAGATCATTCCTGCAGTCACCTGTATCCTGGGCCCTAGCACTCCAGAGATGTCCCTGCTGTCACTACAAACAGACATCTTTATGTAACTGGACAATCAACTCTTCTTCTGCTGTGAAAGGAGGGAAGATGAAACCAGCCCAGGGATGGGTCACACACAGGAATACGGACACTGCTGCGGCTGTGTCTCAGGTCCAGCTCTGAGACTTGGGCTGAGTCGCAGCTCTGATCAGAGAAGACTCTTCACCTTCCTGCCTCTCCCACCTCCTCTGTCAGGCTCCTGCTCCCCACTCTCAGGGTGAGGTGAGCATTAAAGGTGGTCATGCCTGGGGACAGGCTCTGGACAGGGAGGTGCAGCAGAGCTGTGACCTGTGGTCTCCAGACACCCTGGCCATTCTGACTCCTGGGTATTCAACTTACTTTACAGCTGTCAGTTGGCCATCACCCTCATGCCAACATCAAGCAGCTTCTTTCTGGTTGTGATGCAAAAGAAATTTACCCATTTAACATAATTCAAGGGATGGAGGGCTTCAAACCCTGTCTTTTTCACTAATACTTTTCCTCCTGGGGACCAGAACTCCAGAAAAAGGCCCTGGTAGCAGGGATGGGGGCATCGCCACGTGTCTGGTTCACTACAGACCCTAGAACACGGTTTTCCTGGGTGGGGCACTGAGGACACCTCCTTCTTCCTTCTTCATCTCTTTTCCGGGGCTGCAGCACAGCAGTCTACAGAAAGCTTTGTCCTGCCACACGTTCGCCTCTGGAAGGCTTTCCTGTGAGTGCCAGTACGGGGGCCAGGGGCCTGCCTGCCGCACATCCCAGGCTCCTGCCTCTAATCCAGCAGTGGAGGATGTTGAGGAGGGAGGATTGCTTGTGACCAGGAGTTCGAGACCAGCCTGGGCAACATAGCAAGACCCCCTGTCTCCAAAAAATACAAAACATCATATCAGCTGCGGTGTCGTGACACACACCTGCAGTCCCTGCTATGGGGAGGCTGAGGTAGGAGGATCACCTGAGCTCAGGCGTTTGAGGTTGCTGGGAGCTACGACTGTGCCTCTAGCCGGGGTAATAAAGTGATATCCTGTCTCAAAAAAACCCAAAACCAACCAAACAAAAAAGAATGCAATTTTGAAACTGGACTTCTTTACCTGTTTCTGGGTCCTTTGAAAGCAGGGTGTGAATTTATTCCTCTTGGTTAGCCCTAGTCTCTAGCACGGCCCACGGGACATTGTAAGTAGTCAGTGTATGTTTGTGGCATAAACAATGAGCAGAGAAACGTCACGTGGAAGCCTGTCTCACTAAGTCAAAAGCCACCAAGCACATGGTATTCAGGAGCAACTTCTAGACCAATGGTTCTCAACCTTCCTAATGCCACGACCCTTTAATACAGTTCCTCATGTTGTAGTGACCCCCAACCATAAAATTATTTTTATTGCTACTTCATAACTGTAATTTTTCTACTGCTATGAATCATAATGTAAATATCCGATATGCAGGATGTAGTTTCATTGTTACAAAGGGGTTGCGACCCACAGGTTAAGAACCGCTGCTTCTAGACGGTTTCCTAAGCTGCAACATGAGCGTTCAATGCTGTGAGAGCCTCCTCTAAGCGCTAAGATTTTTATAGCTTGGAAAGGTCATAATTACCACAGTCACCAGAGCCCAACAAATCTAGATCAAAAGACTTGGCATTTGGCCACTGTGGAAAAGATTATTCTGTAGCAGAAATCACCACGATAGGTGCTCCATTTATCACAAATGCCTAACACCCTACCAAGAGCCTCGTAGGGAACACAGGACACGTCACGGGAACTGGGGGCTCCGTGAGCTGTCAATGCTGTGTGTGGGTCTGTGGTCATTCTCGTGTCTGAGCATCTGGGCCATGGTTACCTCAGGACAGTCGTCATCCTAAGCGCCCACTTTTCCACAACGCCTACGGCGTGATGGTGCTTACTCCAGTCCCTTCATGGATTAAATAGAAAATATATACACTTTAACCATTCGTGGTTACAGCAGACTTGGCATTGCTGTGTTTCTTCACCTGGTCTGCAGGCTCGATTTCTGAGTAGTTGCTCCATGCCACACGGGACCCCCGTCTGGAGCACTGGATAGGACTAAGTCCTCGCCCGAAGTAGGCCACAGTTTAGTGGAGAAGATAAAAACAGGCATCCACACAAATGCACACGAAAGCAGGTAGCGGTAAGTACCACGGAGAAAAACCAGACAGGTGGAGGGGACCCAGGGTAACCGGGGTTCTCCGGAAGTCTCTGTTCTCACTCTGGACCTTCTGTCAGAGCTGCTGATGACAAGGCTTCTCTTTTTGGTGGGAAATTTTCCCCTGGGGTCTCACATTCTTTCTTTCCTATCAGCAAGGCCAAGTAAGCCAGCATTTGCCAGCATGATAAGAACAGAACAGAAGTCAGTGAGGCCGTTTGCCCCTGGAAGGACACTCGTGGGCTGCGGTGGAAAGTCCACACTGGCCTGGCAATTCCAAAAACGCCGTGGTACAGAGGCTCAGGCTGGTCTCTTCTCATTTTCTTTTAATTTTGCTAACTAGTAAGCGTGCAAAGTCAATTATCTCATCCCTGAAAGCATTTTGCTTTATTCCTTTAGTCTCCATAATGAAATATTTTGATTTGGGCCAGGTGCAGTGGCTCATGCCTATAATCCCAGCACTCTGGGAGGCCAAGGTGGGTGGATTGCTTAAGCTCAGGAGTTTGAGACCAGCCTGAGCAAGACTGAGACCCCCATCTCTACTAAAAATAGAAAAACTAGCTGGGTATGGTGGTGGGCGCCTATCGTCTCAGTGACTTGGGAAGCTGAGCCCAAGAGTTTGAGGTTTCTATGAGCTATGACAACACCCCCAGCACTCTACCCAGAGCAACAGAGTGAGACTCTTCTCAAAAAACAAAATTGTTTTTTGATTTGATATAAATAGTCCAGCAGTAATTCTGGAATCGAACATACGAAGCTACTACTGGTAGGTGCACAATCACATGCCATTTACTCAAACCAGTATCAGAGCATCTACGACCTGCCCACCCCAGGGCAGGTGCTGCAGAGAAACGGAGCTGGGGGTAGCAGGGGCAGATGATGCACTGGGCGCTATAGGCCACACTGCAGGCCCCGACTGAGCTGTGAGAGCTGCTGATACACTGGAAAGGCAGAGACTGAGTCAAGTTAAAGGGTCGTGGTGTCTCCACGGTGGCTTCTGAGCTGAGACTTGAACCAGCTGGCCCCTAGATATGTGGCTATCACAGTGGCAAGAATGACCAGGTCCCAGGCTGCATGAGGGCCCCTCCATGGTGCACGCTGGGACCACCACACTAGGGTGACAACACTCCAAGCCTAGGGATGTGAGTCCAGTGACTTCCCCTCTTCCTCTGTCACCCCCTCACCCAAGGCCATCATGGAATGGGCGCCTTGCTGCTTCTGTCCCTGTGCCCAATGGTTATTCTCCACACAGCAGCCAGGGTGAGTGCTCAGAGACTTAAGTCTAAGGGAGCACCCCTGTGTAACCCCTCCCCACGGCCCCCATCATCACCCTGGAGGGAACGCTCAGCCCCTGTGACAGCAGCTTGGCCTTGGCGTCTCCCCCACCTCTTCCTACCACTTTCCCTCCCATCCCTCCACCCCAGCCATGCTGCTTTTGCTATTCCCAAACAAAACAAGCCTGTTCCTGCCCCAGGGCCTTTGCACATGTCTCCCCCTTCCAGGAATGCCATTTCCCAGAAACTACATACTCCTGTTAGGACTCTCAAAAGCCAGCTCCTTAGAGAGGTCTTCCACAAGGACCTCACCTCACTGGGCTCCTTCATCCTTCTCCCCATCTCCCCATGGTGTTTCTCACCAGCTCACTTGATGTATTTGGTCACCGTTGTGGTTATGGCCTGTCTCCTCCACCAGCATATAAATGCCATGGGTGTAGGAGATAATCATCCCTTGCTCAGACATGGCAGTTCGCTTCAATGTGCTCCCCCAGGAGATTGATTCTGGGGCACAGACTATGTCTATCCTGCTCAGCACCTGGCACAAGGGTGGAGTTTGGTGAACGTATGCAGAATGACCCCCACACAGACTTGGGGGGTCACAGTCAACATGCCTCCCCTCCCTGTTTTCAGCAGCCAACACCAGTATTCACCTTCCTCAAATGCTGAATGGCTTCCAAATATCTAACCTTGGGCCCAACCTTCTTATCCGAGTTCCTGGCTGGAAGAGCCAATGGCTCGCTCTACATCTGCACTTCCTCACCAGGGCTCCACACTTCCTCCCCCCCGAGCATCTCCACACACCGAGGACCCTTCCAGTATCCCGCATCCTGCTAGACAGCTACCCACCCACTGGGTGAGCCAGAGCCCCAGGGTCATTCTTGAGGTCTCCTTCCCCACCCTCTCTAGCCTCCCCAGCCCAGGCCTGTTGGCTTTGCTCCATCTCCATGGCCATGGCCCTTATCCCAGTCATGGACACTTCCCTCCCGGACTAATGTGACACAGTGCCATAACTGGCTCCCCTCGAGCCACCTCTGGGCCCCTCATCTGCTCTCCACACAATAACCAGCATGACCCTTTGAAGAAGCCTCTGATCAGGCCACGCCTGCACCTGGGTCAGTGGTTCCTGGCCTCTGCTCTCAGGATAAACTTCAGAGTCCTTCATGTGGCTTCTATAAGTGTGTAGGACAGTCAACCAGAACACAGAAAGACAGTTGAATAAGCTGACAGGTGGTTAAATGCTGAAACGCCCCTATTTCTCTGGGTCAGTAGCCATTGCCAGCTGGGTGTGGTGACTCACACCTGTAATCTTACAACTCTGGAGAGGCTGAGGCAGGAATATTGCTTGAGGCTTGGAGTTCAAGACTAGCCTGAGCAAAAGCAAGAGCCCACCTCTACAAAAAAAATTAAAAATTAGCCAGGCATGGTGGCAGGTGCCTGTAGTCTCAGCTACTCGGGAGGCTGAAGCAGGAGTATTATTACTTGAGGGGTTTGAGGTTGCAGTGAGCTGTAATTGTGCCACTGCAGTCTAGTCTGGCCAACAGAGTGAGACTCCATCTCTAAACAAAAATAATAAATTAAGGCATTCCTGTAAAGATACTGGTGTGTGTGTGTGTGTAAGTGTTCTTTGGTATGAATTTCTATAGATATAATAATCATGGTGATGATAAAAGTTAGTAGGCCCAAACTACGCAGTTAGAAAACTGCCCTGAATATTCCAATGTCTCTTATATAAACCAAGAGTTCTTATCTTCATGCTTAAGTAATTACCTCCCATTATACAGCACAGATCCTTTCCAAAAAAAACATACTATCTGAAAGTGTGTTACTTATGTAAGGACGAGAGTTTGCTCTATCGCCACGGTCACCACCCATCAGCTCAGAAGACTCAAGCCAAAAGCCAATTCTCAAGCCAAGGCCTGGGGCAAGAGCCTGCTGTTATCATCTCAGAGCAATGGAGGCGTGTTCTAAAGAGAAGTTCCAGGACCATTAAGACACGAGTCCTGTGCCCATTAGGAAGAAGGAGGATTGTGCCGGCGGGTGCACTAATGTGTGCATTGCAGGGGATGTTCAGCCAGTAGAGTTCAGTCTCCACCACCAATACTCTCCCCTCTCATGCAAAAGCCAACACCCCCTCCCCCCCATTACAACCAGAGTGAGGCTTTGGCCTGACAGTTCCTTCCCAAGTGCGGCCACCTGTCACTGCTCAGCCACAGGCCACTAGACATAGATCAGCAGGGCCCATATCCGGGTGCCAGGAGAGACAGATAGGAGGAGATGGCAGCAGCAGAGCCCTGCACTTGTCAAGTCCTCCCTCCGACACTCATGTCTGCACGCACCGCACCATCCTCTTTGAGAGCAGCTGGGCTCAGCTAGGACTGCAGACTCCAGCCCGAGGCAGGAGCCTCCTCTCAGCCTCTAGCAGGGCTAACAGCCACTGGTGACTGGCACTGAGCAGACCGGAAATGGGGCTGGAGCCTGGTGCTTGCCGCGCCCTGAGCCGAGGGGGTGCCCTGAGAGAGAAGGCAGAGGGGACAGGCTGTTACACCCAAGGCCGCGCCAGCAGGAAACCAATCAGGGCAAAGCCATTCCCCCCAGTGTCATCAAAATCTTCCAATTTCACACAGAAAATAAGTGCTGGCTCGAGTCTCCTGCACGATCGGCGTCCCCATTTCAGCTGAATGGACTCCTCTGAGAGCTGGAGTCTTAACCCTTGGAAGGTCTGAGTCCCCAGCGCCGGAACTGCACTGCGGAGGAGCATTTGTCTGTATTTCTCCAGCCACGGCCTAAACACAGAAAGCCTCAGAGCATGGATGTGCCTCTCCACCTCCTGGGGGACAGAGGGAGCCCTCACCATTCACAGGGTCTGTGACAGGGAAGTTGCAGCCAGTGCCGCTGTTTCTGTGATGCGGTGCTAAGACGTCTCACCCTGCCCCCGCTCTACACTGTACCAGGTCAGGGTTCCAACCTGCTATCCCAAGGCCAACCTGCAGCTCTGGATATCTGGTTGGAGGCACCGTGGTGTCTGTCCTCCAGGCTGGGGCTGTGTGAGACTGGTGTCCTCAGGGGAGGGCCTGTTCCTCCTGGCCCCGTGTCACATTCACATCCAGGCTGCCTGTATCATTTTCCCTGCAGTTTGCTGCTGGGGCCTCTGCCTGCTGTTCCACACCTGCCCCTGCCCCCTATCCCATGCTCCACCTGCTCCATCCTTTCTGATCTCAGAGCTCTGAATTTATGCCACCTCAAGACCAGCTGAATCCAAATGGGGTCTTTGCCCCTGGAGAGAGAGCAAGGAGCATCTTGCGTTTTCAGAAGAGTCAGGAGAGGAGGGAAGACAGAGCAGAGGGACAGGGTCTGGGCGCAGAGGCACGCCACCCACGGAAAACACCCTGGTTTTAGGAACCTGCCCCCTACTGCTCGTAAAAGCCACTCAATCCACTGCCGCGTCACAGACCATGAAGACACCATGCTAAGGGAAAGATGCTGGTCACAGAAGGACAAAGACCACAGGATTCCAACATCACAAGGTGGCTGCAGAGAGCGATCAGATTCCTGGGGTCTGAGAGAAGGGTGGGTGCCAGGGGTTGGGGAGTGGGGAGAGGTTTAATGGGAGCAGTTTCCGTTTTGCAAGGAGAAAAGGGGCCTGAACATGGTTGCACATGGTAAATGCCTATGTTCCACTGTTCAAAATGATTAAAAACAAAATTTAGAATGGTTAAGATAGTAAAAAAAAAATAAGGTCACAATTGGTGAATTTATTGTAAATTAGAAACCATATTAGCATGTGAACCTAAATATTTATACTGGCCGGAGACACCAACACACCAAAACACCACCAGTTATCAATGCTCAGGCCCAAGCTGCGCGCACCTGCTCTCTTTCTGGGGGCTATTTCCTCCTTATTCAGTTAGTTCCTAGATATTTGGCCCCAAACCTGACTCTCTGCCATCCAATCCATCCTGGACACGTCATGTGTCTTTACTGGTCCCCTCAGGAGTCCCCAAAGCCATCCTGGAGCATCCTCGGCCCCCGTCAGACCCGCCCTCACCCAGAGCTGACCCTGGGGAGCCCTCATTCTCCTATTCTCCTCTCAGCTCAGCAGAGAGCCCAGAAAGGCTGCTGGTGGAGAAAGGAAGTGTAATGTCCCCACTCACACAACACCCTTCAAAGGCCCTTCCTCCTGCCACATTCAAAAGCCACATATTCTAAGATAATAGCAGAGACCAACCACGACTTCTAAAAGAAGAGACCGCAGGGGATCGGAGCGCGGGCCTCGCCCACGCTGCTCAGGCATCAGCCTTCTCTGCGGGGCCCTGCCTGGCAGCAGCAGTGCAAACACCAAGGTTAGGGCCTGCAGTGGCCGAAGCCTGTGGGGACTTTTGAGGCCACTGGGAAAAGGTTAATAGAGGCAGTTTCAAAGCTCTCAGGAAATGGCACCGGCAAGAGCTATTCTGTGAAGACAAGGGGCCTGCCGCCACCGCACTTACCTGGTTACAGGTGTTAACGTCTACCCCATTCCGCAGGTGATCCAAAGCTTTGTCCAAGTTACCTGATCTTGCTGCCCTCAGAAAGCTGGTAGCAGCATCAGCCTGTGAGGAAAGACAACAGCTGTGAGTGTCCTCTGTGTGTGAACGGCCTTCCTGTCCTGCCCAGGCCCCTGTGCCAGTGCCCTTGCTGGCCTGCTCTGGAGCCCAGAAGATGAGCCTGCCTTACTGCCCAGCCCTCATTCCTTTTGGGATTTTTATAAGCAAACATTTTTGGCTAGGAACCGGGAGGGCCCATCATAATAGAGGGATCCCGTTTGAGGGGCCGGTGCTCAGCACAGCCTGGGGCTCCTCTGCTTTGATGTTTCCAGACCTTGGTGAATGTTTCCAGACCTTGGTGAGTGGTGAACACAGCCACCCAAGGAGGCGATCGAGGAGGCAAGAGTGTGTTCTTTGGTGCTGGCTTTTTGTTTTTTGTTTTTTTCAGTAAATAGCACATAGCACTTACTAAGTGCTAAGAACCATTATCAGCCCTTTACATAAAGTCAAACAGGTACAACCAACTGCAACTCAAAAATATTCAGAAAAAAAGTTAAAAAATAACAACACAATAGTTTAAAAAATACAAATAAAAAAGGAATACAGTACGATGACTATTTACATAGCATTTGCATTGTCTTATGTATTCTAAGGAAGCCAGAGATTATTTAAGTGTACGGGAGGTGACGCTCACGGATGTCAGAGGCCATAGGGGACTTGAGCACCCATGAGTCTTGGTATCCATGGGGGGTCATTCCCCTACCAAGGGATGTAACACATATTTACATGCACACACACATATGCATTTAATCCTCATGTTAAAAGCCTAAGAGGTAAGTATGGCTGTGATCTCACTCTATAGAGGAAGGAACCAAGGTACAGAGAGCTGAAGTGACTGGGGCCGCGTCACACAGCAGGTGGGAAGCTCTGACACCCAGGAGCTTCCCCTTCCAGCTCTGCAGCCAGGTCCCTCCAGGCTCTGACAGTAGGTGTCCTGTGAGATTTCCCAAGGGACAATAAAGCAATGTGGTCCCTTCACTGCTCCGCCACCTACCCCATGAGTATGGAGACCCAGGAACATTTGTTTGCATTAAAGATGAAAGACAGCCAGAGAGCGTGAGAGCCGGGGTACTAAAGTCAAGTCTACTGATGCAGGCAGAGGAGTGGCAACCCAGGCTCAGAGGAGCCCACTGGGTCTAGCCAAGGGCCCTGGTCACGGGGACTGAGCCACACTGGCTCCTACTTCCTCATCTGCAGGCTGGGAGGGTACAGCCATTCTCACAACCTCATTGTGATATTAAAAGAAAATAGGAATGATATCAAGTGTGAGTAGAGTGCTTGCCACATAGTACACACAAGGCTGTATGTATAGTAAGAGTGGCCACGTGTGGAAGTGACTTGTGGGAAGCCACATGTGGAAGCCACGTGTGGAGGCCGCATGTGGAAAGTGTGTGATGTCATGCCTCCAAAAGTGTGGCCCCAACCCCCTGGGCCACAGACCAGCAAGAGCCTGTTAGGAGCCAAGCCACACAACAGGAAGTGAGCGGCAGACTAGTGAGCAGAGTGTCACTGTGCAGGTATTACAGCCACTCCTCGTCACTCCCATTATCACCAGAGCTCCGCCTCCTGTCACTTCAGTGTAGGAGCACGAACTATGCGTGTGAGGGGTCTAGGTTGCTGCTCCTTTTGAGAATCTAATGCTCCACTCCCCATCCTGGTCTATAGAAAAGTTGTCTATAGAAAAGAGCCTGTGGCTCAAGTGGCTAAGGCGCCAGCCACGTACACGGAAGGTGGCGGGTTCGAATCCCCAGCCCGGGCCTGCCAAACAACAATGACGGCTGCAACCAAAAAATAGCCGGGTGTTGTGGCGGGCGCCTGTAGTCCCAGCTACTTGGGAGGCGGAGGCAGGAGACTCGCTTGAGCCCAGGAGTTGGAGATTGCTGTGAGCGTGATGCCATGGCACTCTACCCAGGGGGACAGCTTGAGGCTCCGTCTCTCAAAAAAAAAAAAAAAAAAAAAAGTTGCCCTCCATGAAACCATCCCTTGTGTCCAAAAGGTTGGGGACCACTGGTCCAGAAGACCCATGCATGGCAGTCTCCTCTCCAGCTGGGGCACTGTGTCTCTTTCCTCTACGTGCCCTCCTCAGAAAACGCATTAGATGGGACTGAATGGGGCCCCCGAGAGAAATGTTTTGTGAATGTGACCTTATTTGGGTAAAGGGTCTTGGCAGGCGTTATTAAGTTATGCCTCCCCACACCCTGAGTTCCTGCCGCTATCTCTGACACCAGGCCCTACATGCCCCCTGCATTACATGAGTTCAAGTCCAAGGCCCACAGCTGCCTGCCCAAGTAAGATGCACACCCTGGTCTCACTGCCCAGCCATTGCTGAGGGCCCCTTCTTCCCTCCTCCCATGCCTGGTGGTACTCCTATGCTCTGGCCACCACCTGGCCTGCCCTCTGGGCCCTCAAGCTCTCCCTCATTCTGGTTTGCAGACTCCAATTACTGTTTACAGGGTGCTGTCCTGTCCTCAGATCCTCAGTGTTTACTCTCTTTAAATCTAGGCAATATCGACCACGAGTTCTCTGGTTATTTACTTTATGCAAGTCTTGTCCTCCCAGCCAAATTGCTTGCCTCTTGGGGCAGGGACCAAGTCTTCTATCTCTTTTGAATCTTTCAAAGCATTAAGTGTCTGTTAGGCCCAGACTGCCCGTGACCCAAAGCACATGGCGTACGTGTCCTGGGCTCCCCAGCAAGGCTTCTGTGGTGGGGGGAGCACTGCAGAAAAGAGGACCAACCCATCAGTTCCCACCATGAGCTGGACTCCCAGAGAAAGCAGAGGAGTGACAGTTGGTCCCTCAGTAAACATCTGTTTAGGCTGCAGATTCAGAAAATCTGCCAGGAGTCTACTATTAGGAAAAACACCTTATTATTCCCCAAGAATGAGAGTGTTAAAGAAACATTTCTCCTACCAATTAACTACCTTTTGCAACATAATAATAGGATTCAGGAGGAAAACGAGGATGGCTGGATAAAATTAGACTCCATATCAACTAATGACAACATTTGACTGTTTTTAAAGCACTGAATCCAAGACACAAAGCAGAATATTTATGACAGACAGACAGCCACACACACAGAGGACAGAGGAGGCCAACCTAGACCAGACCAAGGAGGGCTAAACAGTTTCCATGATATAATAATACTGTTGCAATACCAGTCATTGGGCCCACCATGTTACTAACATTGTATCTTTTAGTTTTTATCGCAGCCTGAGAGGTGGGTATAATCATCATCTCTGTCTCAGAGGGGTAAAGCTCAGGTTTGGAGCGGCTCTGCAGAGATGGAGATGTGAAGCCTGCAACTTTCCCCAGGTGTCTTCGCAGCGGTTTCAAACCCAAAGGGATCCAGACAGCCCTGACACATCTGTGCCACTCAAACAGCTAATCCATGCCAGGGAAAAAGTCCTGGGTTCTGTCCCCCAGCACTCCGTCCCGGCTAAGCTAGGTCTCTAGAAAGGAGTCACCTAGATTCTGTCTTGAAGATGATGAAATTGAGGCCCGTGGAAGCGAAGTGACTGGCTAGGCCACCTGGACAGTTAGAAGTGAAGTTCAATTGCTAAGGCTTTTTCATTTCTCTTTTGGGTCTTCGGTAGGTATAAAGGTCAGAACATAAGCAGGATCCTCGGGGCAGCTTGGAGGTGAACTGCAGATATCCATGCCTCTCCCACTGGCCACCATACGTCACTCACCGTGTTTACTGAGATCCTGTTTCAAGCCCAGTTCAAAGGGATCATCATGCAGGCACACATCCGTGGTCCATTCCACGGCGAAGTCCTGAGAGCCTCCCAGGGGCCAGGTAATATTTAAGGTACAGAGGAGATAGTCTTCGCTGGACACCCCTGCAGCCTATGATCCTCCCTGGGACACTTTTGCAGCCTGTGGTCCTCCCTGGGA
>NW_003852592.1:673488-692325 GCF_000181295.1 Otolemur garnettii | reverse complement strand
TGAAGCCTATGATCCTCCCTGGAACACCCCTGCAGCCTATGGTCCTCCCTAGGACACCCTTGCAGCCTATAGTCCTCCCTGGGACACCCCTGCAGCCTGTCTGTCTGGTTTACCTGCTCCAGTTCAATGACCTGTCCTCGGTCCATTCAGGAACAGTCTGTGTCAGACAATAGGCCCAAAGAAGAGTCAAAAGAATCCAGTCCGTGCATTATAAACATTTAGCTGAGTAAATACCAACCAGAAAAACAACTAATTAGGAACCTATCTCTGGGCTTTTATGACAGACTGGAGCAAAGGGATTGGGCCTCTGCAAGTGCCACACAACCCCTGTTGGCTAACCTCAGAGGAGGCTAGGTGAGGGCAGCCTGGGGAGCTGGGAGGCTGCCCATCTCCTGCACCCAGAAGGCCAGTCTGCAGTGCCCAGACAGCCTGGACCATGATGAAGAGCTGGCCCCTCTGTGTACCCCCAATCTGCCCCTGAGTCTCTGTCCCCACTGCACTTTGAGCTTCCCTGTAATCTAATTTTATTGGCAAGTGTGGGGGGATACACCGCACACATTTCCTTATGACCCTGACCCACATCCCTGCTGGTTAACTCATGTGACGTCCCTCAACTTCCTTTCTAAATAAGCGAAGCTCTTCCCATGTTTGGATGAATCTACATAAATCAACTCCTGTGTTCTTCCCAGTAATCCCTGGAGGCAGGTGTGTTTATTATCTCCTTTCTGCAGATGACAGAGCCACAGAAAAGTCAGCAACTTGTCCAGAGTCACGCAGCTTGTAGTGGGTGGGCCGGGATTTGAACCCAGGGAGTACACCTCAGGGTCCTTCCCTCTGCCGTGTGCTACATGGGTTCACGGGCTCATCATTTTACAGGGCTTATGAGGTTCCTCCCAAGTTCAGTAGAATGCCTTCCGCCCGTGTTTAGAGGCCAGGCTCACTGCAGGAGTGAGGACACGGAAGAGGAAGGAAGGGAACAGAATTCCTCCTCGGACTCACATTCTCATCCGGGCTGCTCTGAAAAGGAGGTGAACCCTGGTTACCTGAGACATTCAGACTATTATTAAACTTGCACTTCCTGCCTGGGGTGACACCAATATAGCAATACATAAAGTCCAGAGGGGCTCCGGTGTCCAGGGAGGGAGTGGCCGTAAGCTGGCTGCTAAGTGTCAGCATGCCTGCCACACACTGGCAGCCAGGGCTTCAGAAACACCAGTGGCAAAGTTTCTTTTCAAAGCAGGTGAGCGATCCCAGCACCTCCTTACACCTTCTCTGGGGCTTGGGGGTGGCCTAGGTTTTCCCAGGACAGATTGCAACTTTTTTCTTGAGGTTTTTAGTACAACATTCCTATCGAAAAAGAGGAAAAGAAACAGCTAATACCAACTCCTATAAATGGCAAAAGGCCATATCTCTTTCCCTTGTTTGGGCAAAAAAGCAGCTTCTTTAACAAAACCACTGTCAGAACTCCCAGGAAGAGATTCAATCTTTCCTGAGGGACCTGTAGCACGGCCAGAGGATGCCGGACTGTCTGTCCTCACGCAGGGGAGCTCAGAGCTGCTTCAGAATCAGCCCTGGGCATATTCCTGGGGGCCAGGCCAGGCCTCGCAGAGAAGACAGGCGGCCCCAGCCAGCACATCTGAGTGGCCCCTGCTTTATCCCCTGCACTGCTGAGAAAGAGAGATGACTCCTGGGCCACAGTGAGCGTGGGATATTAGTTTTATTCCCTTTTTCTTCCAGAGAGTTGAGCTCTCCAGCTTCAGGAACGTCTCCAGGCACCCCAATCAGACTACCATTGGCGGAGATAAAATGCGCAGATCAAAGTGTCCTTGAGGAAAAAGAGGCGTGAGCAGGAGCTGGGTCCCTTTCAATCTCCCAACCCGACCACAGGCCTTAGGGAAGTCCCGGTGTCTCCCTGCACTCTGGCTCCGGGGCGGGAGATGCAGTGGCCGCCTGGACAGGGAAGACCTGGCTGGGAGGCCCTGACCTGCCACTTGATGCTGCGCGCCTGGTCCAAGTTCCCAGACCTCAATTTCCCCCTTGCCAGGTGGGGAGTGACACCCAGCCGGGGGCGCAAGGGTCTAGGTGCCCAGCGTGCTCCCAGCACCCACCAGATCTGCCGTCCTCTGCCCCCATTCATTTCCCACGACCCAGGGGCCTCTGGGCCACTCGCGTACCAAAGGTTTAGGGGTCAAGCGCGCCGTGGGCCAGCCTGCCCCGCTCCGGCCAAGCTCAAGGCAGTGGCATCCCCCGCCCCCCAGAATCAGCTGGGGGACTCAGGCCCAGCTGCCCTCGGGGCAGCTCCGCGCTCCCGCGCGCACACCCCTCCCGGCCGGCCACAAGTCCAGCCGCCTCCCGGCACCAGCCCCGCCGCAGTCTCCAGGCCAGAGGAATTTTCCTCTAGATCCTGCTAGAAGCCTGGGCGCCCAGCGCAAGGCAGCAGAAGGGCGGCCCCGCACCCGCCCGGGAAAGTTGGCGCCCAGGAGCGGGGCGGGGAGCCGCAGCCGCAGGATGGGCGCAGCAGCCTGGCGCGCGGCACAGCGGCCACCCAGCGCCCCGCGCCCCTGCCCAGCGGCCGCGCCAGCTCGTCCACTCACCGCAGAGTCTGGCCCGGACCTGCCCTGTCGCGCTGCCATCGTCCCGAGCCCGCGCTGAAATCCGAGCCCTGGGCCAGCTCCCCCTCCGCCTTATCTGCTGGGCCGCGCGGGGAGCGCCAGCGAGTTACGGGGCATCTGGCTAAAAATACAGGCGCCCTCCGCTCGGCTCCGCTCCGGCGCCCCGGACCCTCCGCCCGCCCCGCCGCTAATGGGATCCCTTCATTTTCTCTCCATTATTCTGTCAGACAGGAAAGTTAATGGGAGGCGCTCTCCGGAGAGCAGGCACCTGCTGCCAAGCCCCGCGGCGGGGGAGCGGACAGGGTGCGGGCGGGGTGCGGGCGGGGGCGCGGCCCGAGCTGCAGGTGCCGGGTGGCCGGCGGGCGCAGGGCGCGCGTCCTGCGGCTGCAGAGGGGAGGCCCACGCGGCCAATGGAGGGGGGGGAAGCTCCAAGCTGCGCGGCGCGCCGGCCCTGCCTCCCGCCACTCGGCTGCCCTAGGGAGCGGGCCTGGGGCCTGCAGAGATGGCCAGGGTGAGCTCAGCAAAGTCTATTTATGCCCCATAACCAATTCGCGTGTTTTGAGCTCTTACAGCGTGTCCTGAGATACCAGTTAATCAGCCGATTCCAGATTGGGCCAGAGAGCCACCGCGCGAAAGGCAGCCGGAAGCCAGGGGCAGACCCGTCACTACCGCCGGGTTTCTGATGCTGAAACGCCATCGTCACACAGGAGTGAGGACATGAAGTTTGCTCCCAGGATTCTGCTCTGGGACCATCCTCGCCTTTTCATGAGGTCAAAAACATGGCAGGGGTTGCCAATACTTTGGGGCGGCAGACCAGGGATGGTTAAGAGCAGGCTGGGCTCTGCTGCTGAGAAATGGTCAGCAGTGCCAGGGCAGCGGCCAGCAGCGCTGTTGGCTCACTTCAGAGCTGCTTTATATCATGAGCCTGGCTTCCTGCACTCTTCCACTCCAAGTCCAGATACATACCAAGTATCTTTCCCCACCCCAGTGCCCTCACTTCTGGCGCATACAGGGAGCTGTGTATTGGTCGGGGGCTGACCAGCTGAGAGCACTGACCAGTCGAGGGTCCTATTGAATTACCTCATTTCACCCTGACCGCCACCCGTGAGCCAGACAATGCTGCTACAGCTGTATGAATGAGGAAATCCAGCTCAGAGCAGTTAAGGCAAGACCAGTGTCACCACTAACAAATGGTGGGTCCAACTGGCCCCAAGGCAAACTGACCCAGAGCCTGTCCATGGACCCCACTGGCCAGACCCCTGACAAAGTGTTCCATGTCAGGGACAGATATCGGTGGAGGGTGTGCCTGAGGGGCAGAAAACAGTGGGAGTGTGTTACCAAGCAAGGCACGCTTCAAAATCGCATATCAACTGGGAGAAAGTCCTGAAGATGTGGAGTAAGTAAGGATCAAGAGAAAAGGCCAGGCTGTTGCCAGAAAGAGTGACCTGACCTGCAGTGATATATCTCCTCCCGAGCGGGGCATCACTGGCATTTGAAGAAGCAACATCAGAATTCTGCAGGGAGGACCCCCCAACCCCCAGCCCCTGGCAAGCTCTGGAAACTGGACATGAGGACAGCACTGCCTGCTCTGGAAGGCAGTGTCTTGACTGGATGGGAAGGCGTGGGGCTCCCCTGCTCCCCAGGCCCGCACTGCCAAGACATAGGTCACCCCACAGGCCTCTGGCCTCGTACCTCTGAAAACTGCCTCCATACTTGCTAGAATCCTCTACACAGAAAGCTTCAATTAATAAATTATGCTTAGGCTTGGCGCCTGTGGCTCACGCGGCTAAGGCGCCAGCCACATACACCTCAGGTGGCGGGTTCGAATCCCCAGCCCAGGCCCGCCAAACAACAATGACGGCTGCAACCAAAAAATGGCCAGGCGCTGTGGTGGGCGCCTGTAGTCCCAGCTCCTTGGGAGGCTGAGGCAGGAGATTCGCTTGAGCCCAGGAGTTGGAGGTTGCTGTGAGCGTGATGCCACGGCACTCTACCCGGGGGATAGCATGAGGCTCCGTCTCAAAAAAAAAAATAAATAAATAAATAAATAAATAAATAAATTATGGTTACAGGAACAGCCCTGATCATAGCCCGGTAGACTACCTCAAGGGACCCTAAAGCACTCTCTAACATTAATATTTACAGAGGGAGAGAGTGCCCTGCTAAAGTGGGTGAATAATCGATTTCTGCGATACTCTCAAAAACACCAAAACAACTGACTTACACAATGAACTGAAAGACTATTTTTTAATAACTCTTCGAGGGATAATCGACATCCTATGAATTGCATATTTTAAAATGCACAATTTGGTAAGCTTTGGCACATGTGTACCTCCATGCAACCATGACTGCATCAAGGTAAGAACATGCCAGTGACCTCTAAACATTCCCTTGTGCCCATGATCCCTGCCTCCTAGTCACCATCTTCACCAACACTTAGTAAGATTAACCTTAACTTAGACATCCTAACAGATGTGTAGTAGTATCTCACTGTGGTTTTAATTTGCATTTCCCTAATAACTAATAATGTTAAACATCTTTTTCAGGTGCCTGTCTACCATCCATATATCTTCTTTGGTGATGTAGCTGTTCAAGCCTTTGACCAATTTTCCCCCCTCCTCCCTTTGGCCAACTTTTTAATTGGCTTGTTTGTTTTATCATTGACTTGTAAGAGTTCTAATTATACAGAATATCTCTCTTAGTAAGATCTCCCAAGTAAAATATTCAAAGTACAACAGCAAAATGTCCCCAGTCCCATTTTGGCACTCAGTTCTTGTAATTCATAAGCTGTGTTCTTTATATTACACAATGCTGTGGGTTATGTGCATCACACAGAAAAGGAGGAGACAGTCATAGTGGACCAGAAGCTGAATGTAACCCATAGCATCGTGAGTGTAATGGGAGAGATAGATGCTGAGGTATTATCAGAGGACTTTAGTTCTTGGGACTGCAAGAATTCTCGACATTAGCTGTGACCTCATTAAGAATAAGACTTTGAAACTTGGGTACGCGATGAGTCAGGAGAGGCCCAAGAGGAGGGGAAAGGATACAACTACAGATGCGTTGCTGGGTGAGGCCTGATGTGAATGAACTGGGATGATGGGGCATTGAAGAAGGAAAGGCCAAAGAAATGAGCACTTGAAATGTAAAGTCCCCTAGCACAGTAGCCAGGAACCCCGGGGCAGAGCTAATTGTGCAGTGGCCTGTCCCAGGTGTGGCAGCCTGGCACCATGTCTCATGGGCAGAGACAGCTTGTGTTACATGTTCTGTGTTCCTATCTCTCTCTGTCATGTGCCCACCCGCTTCCCCTGGTGACCAGCGCAATGCTTGCTGACTGGTGTTTGGAGGATGATCCACCCACCATTTCCACGAGTTCTAAGGACACGGTAAGTCTTGGGGTTGAAAAGATTTAGACTTGACAGAAAGAACTTTCCAGCTATAAGGGACAAGTGACATAATAGAACTCATTTGTTCAGAACGAGGTGCATCTTTGCTGGAGATCCTTCCAGACAGCAGGGAGAGAAAACTCGCGATCTGATAATGGCATCTAGAAGCACCAGGCATGCTAACAGATTCGGAAGGGTCTCTCTGGGCCCCAAGGATTCAGAAAAATGAGTCCTTAATTCTCTCCCCCAAGTCGACGGCTCCCTGAGCCCTCCGTCACAACCGCACCACCAGCCAGCACCCTGCTCCTTCTGTCTCCTAGGTTTTTTCCCCACACTTCAAGGCTGTGCTTTTTAATGTGAGCATTTAGTGTGCCAAGGAGCTCAGCTGAGGAGAGTCACTATAATAGAACCAAACCAAGAGAAAGACCAATGGGGTAGAGAACGGCTGGAGCCTCCCAGCACAGACAGCAGGCCACATTCTGTCCCGTGGCTTCATGGAGTCTGTGGGTCTTTTCCAATCTTGCTAAATATTTTACCTGCTGCCTTTTTGCAGTTCTCTCTGCAGACAAGCAGTAGGTGTTGGTGGTGAGGTTCTGTCCTCCAGGGCACATGCAGCTGCGTGAGAAGGAGAATGGGAAGGAGCTCCCAGTGCCACACTTACCGCCCAGAGCTCGCTTCCAGCTTGGGGCAGTGGGCTGTTTCCAGGACAGAGGGGCCCTGAGAGACCAGGGGGCCAGAGAGCACAAGCTGGACCTGGAGGGTCCCAGCCGAGTGGGATTCTCAGATGACTGTGCCCCGCGGACACTTTGCGGGAGCAAGAGCCGGCCTGAGTGGGACACAGGAGGCTCCACCCTGCAGGGACAGCACAGGGATCCCAGAGAAGGGCTTCCTGGCACCTGCGGCAAAAACTGCCCTGTTGTAACCTTTTGTGGAATCAAGACAAACCTAGAACTAACTTAATAAAACACCATTACTTGTTTTTCCAGACAGCTTCTTAAAATATTTGAAGTTAGTAGGTTTACTTCTGTTGAGCTAACTTTTGATAAGGGAAATAACTTTTCTGTGTGCTGGTTTCCTTATCCGTAAAATACAAATAATCTTACCCATGTCTCCAAGTACTGGGAGAATAAGGTAAAAATGCCATGCCCAGCACCACTTCTGGCACATAGCAGGTGCTCAATTAATGACAGTTGACGCTCTTTTTCCCTCTCCCCTCCCTTCCTTTGCTCAACTAAAGCTTTTGTTAAAGGTGAAGTTCTCCCTCAGAGGCCTGGGGTTTTCTGACTGATCTTGACTCAATGCTGGAAAATCAGGGCCTGGTCACTGCTTTCCCAGAGTCTAACACCCCCGGCCAAAAACAGGACCTCAAGAAACCCCCACACTCCACTGAGGCACCTGGACCTCTGGGCTCATAATTCACTCTTTCTGATTTCCATTTTCTCTGCAGCAAACAAACAATTCCCAAGCCACGGACACAGCTGCCACCATGCCCCCAGCCCCAGGCCTGATGGCTCCTCTTGCAGGAGTCCCAGTGCTGGCTTTGCGTGGCCTGCTGGCCAGCACTGGGGGTGCTTCTGTCTGTTCTGTCCCTCGCCCGCCCAGGGAGGTGGCCCTGCTCCCAGAGACCTGGGAGACCACCGATAAGGGTGGGCCCTGGGAACTCCACCCTTTCCTGAGAAAGGCCGCTCAGCTTATCAGCACTCAGGGCCAGACGACAGCCCCACCCTGGGCAGTGTGTCAGCTATTAGGAGCATCCCCGCTGGGGAAATGTTATCCCTCCCTTACCACCACCCCTACCCCATACTAATGAGGAAGGAGCTTTACAGAATGTTCCATACAAACACTACCTTGAATAAGAAATCCGGCCTGACTCCCTGAAAACCTTGTCTTTCCTTCTTCACCTTGATAGTAGTGGTTGGAGAATGGGAGAAGAAAAGGGATTCTTGGTTATTTTTCTGTTTAACTTTGTGTGGGGAGTGCCCCGTGGCTGCTTAAGTAACCCTGGGCACCTGGCCTAGCTGGAGAGAGGGATGGCTGGTGCAGGGGGAGGGGGTCTATTTAAGGAGGTGACCAGAGCCGGGATCGGGCTCCACGGAGTTGGCACTGATCTCCAGCATGTTCCTTTTAAGAGGGTTGGCAGCTCTGGGGTCTATTTTTAAACCCACGAGAAAAGTGCTTCCAGGGAGGCTGATACTAAACCCAGGATCACTGGAGGAGGGGGAGGGGAGGGGGCAAGGCTGAATCTAGGGTTTTCCCTTCGCATACAGACAGGGGTTTCCCTTACTCCCCAGACTGGATACAAACGGTCCTTTCAAAATTGGACCTAGGTTGTGGAAAGAGTTTTGCATGCCGGGTCTATTTTTGTGGGGTTTCTTTTGTTTTGTTTTTCTTTTTGTTTGAGACAGGGTCTTATTCTGCCCACCCAGGCTGGAGGGCAGTGGTGTGATCACAGCTCCCTCCAGCCTCAAGCTCCTGAGCTCGTAGGATCCTCCTGCCTCAGCCTCCAAGTAGCTGTGACTATAGGCAAACACCATCAAATCTAGCTATTTTTTAAAATTTTTTGTAGAGATGGGGTCTTGCCATGTTGCCCAGGTTAGTCTTGAACTGCTGCCTCAAGCTATCTTCCCATCTTGGCTACTTTTCAATATTGAGAATTTTTTTGTTGTCCCCACTCCCCGTGTGAAAAATCAACATGCTTTTTATATATCTGGCATCTGCCCCTCTTCCTATTTTCACATTAGATGCTCTGAAACCCTCACTACCTCCAGCACTGCAGAGCCTGCAGCCAAGAGTTTGCCAACAGGTAGATCCAAGCAAAGTCTGGGTGCCCCCATGGTGGCTGTGTCAGCAGCCCAGCAACCAGTCCCTGTGCTGGAGAGAAGGGCAGGAACGGGGCCCACATGGCAAGTCTGCAGGGGACAGGAGTATTTTCCCAACAGTGAGAAAGAAATGGGCATCCAAACATCAGTGTTTCTCATCAAATAACCAGATGAAGAGAACAGAAGGTTTTATGCACAGTAACAAATTTCAGCTTCTCTTTTTAGATAAGAAACCAGAACCAGAATTCCCAAAGAACTAAAAGGCCTTGAGACCAGACAGATGCTTCTGCCAACCAGCTCTGCGACCACCCAGGACTCCCTGAGCAGGAAGGTGAGTATGAGATGAGGTATCTCTTACCATCCATCCAATGTGGAACCCCCAGGTGGTCCCTGAGTTGAACAGGATGGAGTTATATGCCCCAAATCAAGCAAACAGGAGCCCCAGCCAGGCCCGGTCAAAACAACAGACAGGAGTGTCAGCACAGTGCTGGCCACACAGCAGGGCTCTGTAAATGTTAGGTGGGCTGGAATCCAAATAAGCCCAGAGTGGAATCCAAATGGATCCAGAGTTTAAAATGAGCCGTGCCAGCGAAAGAAAAAGAGAGGAAACAACCAGATGCTCAGGTCTGGCTGAGTAAATTGCTCACTTCCCCCCCAAGCTGTCACGGCCCCTGTGGGATCAGCCTTGGGACTACTGTCCTTTCCCAGGAGGAGAAGTGATCGGTGACACCCGTCCCAGGGCCCTGGGCTGTGCAGAAAAGACTCTGCACCCGGTCTGCACCCTGATCTCCATTAGTCCTACACTGCCCGCCAGGCCCAGCGGAGCAAGTCTGTGCCTTCTCTCCCAAGGCATGAGGCTGACAATTTCACAATAGTTCACGCCCCTCTGCAGAGGGTGAGATGTTGGGGTGCCACGCAGGTGCATGAAGGTACTTCCACATGCACCCCCATCACCCAGTGTGCTGCCCGTGTGGCAGAGCTGTGCCTTTTCATTTCCCCCGCTGTGCGAGGAACAGGCTACATTTAGAACCGACACCTCCGAACATATTGCTGATTGGGGAGCTCAGACTAGCACGGAGATTACACGCGTTTTTGGGAAACATGCATGGGCGGCTCTGCTAACTACCTCCCATGTTTCCAAACATCCCAGGAGCCGCCCCCTGCAGGGTGGGGGCAGGGCAGCACACCTCGGAGAAACTGCAGAATCAAACTCACGTGGACTATGATAATAGGGAAACTTTTTCCCCACACGGCCACACAGGCTTGGGTGTTGGCAGTGAACTCTAGGGCTTAAGAGTTTCTGAAGGATGCCCAGAGGTCAGGCAGCCAGGCCTGGCCCCCTCACCTAGAGTGACCCAGGGTCCTGCCCTTCCTTAGAAATGAATCCTGCTTTATAGGAGCCATCATCTGGAGCAGGCAGGGCCAACCAGGGACCTGCTCAGACCTCTCCTTTATTTAAATAATTTGCTCTGGAAGTCCAGAGCCAAGGTGGTGGCTCATCTCGAACCACAGGGAGACCTGCCTCAGGTTCTGGAGGGGCCTCTACCTCTCAGCATTGGTCCAGCCTCTGAAGCCAGGCTTCCCAGCTTGGGGTTGGCGGCCTTGGGGCATCCATTAGGTTCACATCGTGTGGCCCCATCCAGGGCCTCTGCCCAGGACAAGTCACTGCAGTGATGAGATACGGATGGAAGAGGAGGAAGGGGAAATAACAGTGACTGGGAACCAGCTGGGCACCGTCCTGAGCATGTTAGGTGCTCTAACATGTTTACTCCTGCCCTCCCAGGTAGCTACCATTATTATTCCCATTTCACAGAAGAAGCAACTGAGGCCTGAGAATGTTCAGTAATTTGCCCAAAGTCACCCAAGAGTAATATGGAGCCCTGGATGGTGTACGAAGCCCAGGAAAGGGAGCTGCTCTGGGTTCTGTGCCATTATACAGCCTCAAGTGGAGAAAAGTGGAATTCAATATTCTCCTGTAAGAATTGTTCCATCTTGGAAATCTGTTGTAACGAGAGCATCTTTAATAATTTGTCATTCTTTCCATTCAGAAAGGACTCCAGCCGCAGATCAGAGATGTGTTCAGGGCAGAAATGTGAACTTAGGCCCTCCAGGGCTTAAGGAGAGGGGATTGACCAGAAACCATCCTTCCTGAGAGCAGTGGGCAAATAGAGCGTTGAAAGGATCATCCCTGTCTATTCCAACTGTGTTCTCTAGAATTACAGCAGTGATGTCAATCCCGGACTTCAGCCTACCCTTCTGAACCAGGAGGCAGAAGCTCCAGGAAGCAGGTGCTATGCCCTGGATCTTCATTCAACCCCAAGGACAGATAATGAGGTAGACAGAGCCCAAGGGACCCTCTGCTGTGAAACCTGCTTCTTCCCTTTCTTCTAGGCCCCTGCTGGCTCAATGCTGACTGCACCAGTTTTCCCTTCTTGGAGCCAAAACATTGCAAAGCAATTAAACCCAACTAAACTACAGACCAGCCTCCCTGCATCTCCTGAATTGAGCGGGTCTCACAACTTAACAACAGGAAGCCAGGCCCATTCCTCCCAGATCCACTTAGGCTCTTTCCAGCAGGGCACTCAGCCGCCACCCCTGCAAAGCACCCTGGCATCGTCTGCTGCTTCTGACTCCTGTTTTCACTTTACTACGAGAGCCTGTGCCGTATCTAAGACTTCGCCCGGGACTCATATTATTCTTAATAATTGAATAGAAACCATTATCTTTCTATTTAATCCTCTTGTGAATTCTGGCTGGCTTTTCTTCCAGATATCTTTCCATACAGCATTTATATTTTCTCTTTTATAATTACTTAAATTTAAAAAGCGAGCAAACAAGCTATAAATCACCAGACACATCTGCAGAAAACCTATCCTGCTTCTCTGCAGAAAACCCCACCTACAATGGGGGACTCCTAAGGTACGAATGTGGACGTTTCTGTAATAATGATAATGAAATACGTCTCAATGGCCCCTTTTTAGAAAATCTTGGCTTCTTAGCTTTTTAAGGAAATAAAATGTTATAGCCGTATTGATGTTCTTTCCATCTCTAGCGTTCGATGAATTTATGAAGCCCTTGTTTCTGCTCCAAAATCAATGCCAAAGTCTCCTTCCATAAGCCACTTTTCACAATGACCTTTCTCAGCCCCCTTGACGTTGAACTCCTAACTAAAGGAATGTCACGTGTTGGAAAAAGAATGAGTGAAATGGGCAATGATTCAAGGATCACTAAAACAAAATAAGACCAAAAAATTATTAAAAATTTTCTGGAATGACTGAGCTGGTCCTTAGTCTCCAGAGAGAGACATTTCCAAGATTTCTGAAATAAGATACCAGGATACCCATCAACATTTTCAAAGGAAAATCGTTACCAACTCCACATCAGTCTCTAGACCCACAAGAGTTTTTAGGGTGAAGGCAACAGGGATAAATGATCAACACAAGAACTCAGTGGTACCAAATACTGCTTCTCCTCATTCATTTCTTTTTTCACTCAGATATGAACCAGTGAGTTGCTGGGCGCGGTGTGAACACCCAGTGGCAGACACAAATTAGTAATCATATTCTATGTTTCCTGCCCTTGGGCAGACTGCAAACTAGGGGAGAAGTGAAAGCTACAGTTGTATAGAAAATAAATAAAACAAGAGTAAGACAGTGGCTCAAGAGAAGTCTCCTGACGGTGCACAATTAAATACCAAATGAGAGGTTGCAATATAAAATGCCAGGAGTTCAAACGAGGGTTTGAGGTCAGAGAGGTTGCAGCACCGAGGGGCGTCTCTTCTGGAGCAGTCAGAAAAGAACCTATGGAACCGCCAGGTTTCAGGAAGTTGTGGGGTTTGATTCAGTAAGCTCCAGTACTGCTTACTCAGAGCCCCCTGTGTTCCAGGTGCATGGTCATGGAATATAACCAAAGGGAACACAGGCTTCCTGCTGATGCCACATTAGAATATTTATGTTAGGCCATAGTGGCTCACACCTGTAATCCCAGCACTTTGGGGGGCCCAGACTGGTGGATCCCTTGAGCTCAGGAGTTTGAGACCAGGCTGAACAAGAGCAAGACCCCATCTCTACTAAAAATAGAAAAACGAGGTAGGGCTGGACGAGGTGGCTCACACCTGTAATCCCAGTTACCTGGGAGGCCAAGGCAGGTAGATTGCTTGAGCTCAGCAGTTTGAGACCAGCCTAAGCCAGAGCTAGACCCCACATCTAAAAATTGCTGGGTGTCACCTGTAATGCTTGAGGTGGGTGGATTGCCTGAGCTCACAGGTTCAAGACCGGCCCAAGCAAGTGCAAGACCCCGCCTCTGAAAAATAAATGAGTGTTATGATGGGTGCCTGTAGTCCCAGCTACTCGGGAGGCTGAGACAAGAGAATCACCTGAGCCCAAGAGTTTGAGGTTGCTATGAGCTGTGACACCACAGCACACTACTGAGGGTGACAAAGTGAGACTTTCTTTAAAAAAAAAAAAAAAGAAAGAAAGAAAAGAAAAGAAAAAGGAAAAGGAAAAAAGAAAAACGAGCTAGATGTCATAGCAGGCACCTGTATTCCCAGCTACTCAGGAGGCTGAGGCAGGAGGCTCACTTGAGCCCAAAAGTTTGATGTTGTAGTGCACTATAATGGCACCACGGCACTCTACCCAGGGCAACAGAGTGAGATTCTATCTCAAAAAAGAATATTCATGTTAGGCAATAAATATGCCTAGTCTAGGAAATTGTGTGAATATTATGTAAAAGAATAATTAATTCTTTTTTTTTTTTGAGACAGAGTCTCACTTTGTTGCCCTCCGTAGAGTGCTCTTGTGTCACAGCTCACAGCAACCTCAAACTTGGGCTCAAGCGATTCTTTTGCCTCAGCCTCCCAAGTAGCTGGGACTACAGGCACCTGCCACAACACCCGGCTGTTTTTTTGTTGTAGTTGTCATTGTTGTTTAGCAGGCCCTGGCCAGGTTTGAACCCACCAGCCTCAGTGTAGATGGTCAGCACTCTACCCACTGAGCTACAGGTGCCTCCCAGAATAATTAATTCTTAACAATAGTATAGCTTTTCAAGTTTTAAATATCTCCTGTCACAAAGTTGAAGGGAGTGTCCATCCCTCATGAAGATTTTATTCAAAAAGGAAATTGAGGTGATGATTCTTAGATTGGTTTATTCATTTCAAAAACTCTGTGTGTGCCTGCTAGAAGCCGGGCACTGCTGAGAATCCAGCACTGGACAGCAGACCACAGTCCGGCTCCCTGCAGCCTAGTGGAGGGAGGGGAGATACGTTATGAACAATCAGATCTGATTCCACAGGAGGGGGGAAGCACTAAAGGATACCAAGACAGGGAGAGGGAAGGAGAGTGGCATGCTGTCGGGAGGTGACACGGGTCAGGGACAGAGTCCTAGATGCAGGCAGGGACACAGCTGGAGAAGACAGACTGTGGACACAGCGGGTGTGAAGGGGGAGCCCGCACAGTCGCAGAACTCTCTAGTACCTCACCCCACCCCCTCCCAGCACCCAGCCATGCCCCTTGCTTGATCTGCAGTGCCCCCTCTACACCTACAGATTCAAGGCATCTTTTTACACTCCTGGGACAAGAAGTTACAGGTGCCAATGGATGGGTGTGGTAGCTCCGTCCTACAACCCCAGCACTCTGGGAGGTGAGGTGAGAGGATCCCTTGAGCTCAGGAGTGCAAGACCAGCCTGAGCAAGAGCAGGACCCCATCTCTACTAAAAGTAGAAAAATTAGCCAGGTGTGGTGGTAAGCACCTGTAGTCCCAGCAACTTGGGAAGCTGAGGCAGGAGGATTGCTTGAACCCAGGAGTTTGAGGTTGCGGTGAACTTGGCTGATCCCACAGCACTCTAGCCTGGGTGACAGAGTGAGACTCTGTCTCAAGAAAAGAAAAGGAAAAAAAAAAAAAAAGACAGTATAAGGGAACACGCTGGGGTCCAGCGCTCTGGCAAGCATTTTATATAAGTGTTAATCCACTGAGCCCTCACAGCCACTTTGAAAGATAGGTGCTGTATGAATCTTAATTTTACAAGTAGAAAACAGAGCCACAGAGAGGTTAAAAACTCTACCCAAGGTCACACAGCAGAGAAATGGAAGAGCTAAGATTTGAACTTGGCAGCCAGAGCTAACACTGACCTTGTAAGCATTCTGCTGTCCTGCCTCAAAAATGTCCATGAACAGCAGAAAGAAAGCTCAGGAACCCCACGAAAGTCGTGAATAAGAGATGGGGGCCCTGGCTGGGAAAGAGATGAGAGAAAGCCCAGGAAGGTCTCTGCTCTCCGTCAGCAGCTTGGTACGGTGCACGGTGGCACCTTGTCCGGGTCACTTACTCTAATTATTATTTCTCATTTGCCAAGCGCGTCCCCTGCACTGAGGCCAAGGGAGGGGCGCTGAAGTCAGGCACTGAAATGGTCTTCCAGGGTCCTCCCCTGGAAGGGACGCAGCTGGCTCACCAGAGCAGAGAGGAGGCCCACGTTCACTTCTCTTTGACTTCTAGCCATTAACTTTCAACTATTTCCTCTTAGACGCCAGTGGAATTCATAAATAGCATTAACATTTTTCAGAGCCTGTAGGAGTTTGTTGAGTTACCCTGAGTGACTCATTATGGTAGCACTCAGCTCATTCTCCTCGCCTGGGGATGACACATCCTCCCACACTCACCGGGGAAGGGGGAGAAGCAAACTCTTCTCTTCTAGCAGATTCTTCCCCCCACCAAGTGGGCCGATGGTTCTCCGACCCACGGGGTACTGGTTTTCCTGGAGTCGGAGCCCCGGGTGGTCTCAGCACATATCCGGGCCACGTGTGTGCCTGTGAGCATGTGTGAGCATGCGTGTGTCTGCGTGTGTGTGCGTGCACACATCTTCAGGGCAACACCAAGAGTGGGTCAGAGGGTGTCAGACTCTGGGGCTGGAGGTTGGGTTGGGGGAGGACAGTGAGGACAGAGGACTGCCAGCCTCAGCGTCCTTTCTATAGACAAAGGTAGCCATAGTTTACTGGACAGATTACTTTGCAGGTAGGAAGAGAATATACTACCCAAAAGTAAGAAGTATATCAAGAGTGATTTTGGGGGCGGTGCCTGTGGCTCAAAGGAGTAGGACGCCAGCCCCATATGCCGGAGGTGGCGGGTTCAAACCCAGCCTTGGCCAACAACAACAAAAAAACCTGCAAAAAAGAGTGATCTTGGCATTTAACTTTTCTTTTTTTGAGACAGAGTCTCACTATGTCACCCTCAGTAGAGTGCTGCGGCATCACAGCTCAAACTCAAACTCTTGGGCTTAAGCCATTCTCTCGCCTCAGCCTCCCAAGTAGCTGGGACTACAGGTGGCCACCACAACACCCGGCTATATTTTTGTTGTAGTTGTCATTGTTTAGCTGGCCTGGGCAAGGTTCCAACCAGCCAGCCTCAGTGTGTGTGGCCGGTACCCTAACGACTGAGCTATAGGTGCCACCACATTTAACTTCTAATCCAGTCTCCCTAGGAAACTGGCGAAATCTCTAACCAGAAGCACTAAAGGGTAACATCTCTGCCTGTTCTCCTGCATTTGTGGAAACCTCTCTCCGAAAAACATCACTGCTTTCCTGTTTGCCTGGGCACTCCGTTTGGAAGCCTGGAAATTTTACTGGAGATAGGATGTGGGGTTCCTCTGAGGCCTGGGCTCCCTGCAGTCTCTTTAGTCACCAACCTCCACCTCTCTGCAGTTTCTCTGGAATGCAGCAAGCTCTGGGCCCTACTCAAACTTCCACAACCAGATCCCCCACCAGCCAGCCTTCCTCAATTGCAAGAGCCACCATGTCCTGCAATTTCAAGAGAAGACTTTGGGTAGAATTCCACATGCATCCATCCCCACCCTCCATGGTGCCTTCTGTTCAGCCACCAGGTCCAGGGACCCCTTTCCAGGCGCCCCTCAAGGTCGGGTCCCTCCTTTCACTGCCCCCTGCCCTCACTGCTGTTGTCTTCTGGGGAGGAAGAAACTCACTGTCACTCCTGATCCAGATGGGGCTGAAGTCAGAGCAGAGGAACCCCGAACCTAAGCCACCCAGCTCCCCAACTCCACCCTGGAGTTCTGCTGCCCTGAGTGGAAGGGAGTGGCTGAGGACACAGGGACCCAGAACCACCAGGACAAGGACAGCACTGGCCCTTCCCCAGTAGAGGCCACAGTCCAGGAGGGAGGGCAGAGGGGCTCTGAGGTCGGCGGGTAGATGTCAAATGCAGGGTCCACCAGGTCTGAGGCACAGGAATTGAGAACTAGTGCTGGGGGATGAACAGCAAATCCAGTGAGGGCCAAGGGGTCTGCATGGCTTGCAGCTCCCCTGCTACCTCACAGCAAAGGGTCTGGGTCAGGGTCAGGGTCAAGGTCAGAACAGCGTTCTCAGAAACAACTCTGGCCAAATGGTTAATAAAGCTAAGTAAACCCATGGACTTGCAAAATTGGGATTTTCAATGGCTCAGGAACTACTGGTCGAGTCCTTAGTTTACTTAGAAGGAATAGATTGTTTATATACCCAACTCCAGCTGCCCCACCCCCACCCCGTGGGTCAGCAAGGATACCTGGACGTTAGGCCCTCGTATCCCAGATATTAAATTTTACCCCCAGTCCACCCCCAGTTCTGGGAAAGTCTACACCTGCCTGGGCCCTCTGATGGAAGAATGAACAGAATATTTCCACAGAGAGCTTTTAAAACAAACATGCAAACTCTAAAAGCCAAAATATAGGACCAAAAAAAAACAGGACATGTGGCAAGAAGCCATCTGTGTTGGGTGAGGCTGTGCCTGGCACTTGTGGGGTGGACACCCTGCCGGCCCCCTAATGTCACCCCCTCCTTTTATCTGTTTGCTCTTCACCAGCAAGTCACAGACCCAAGAGCTCCCCACCTGCAAAGGCAATCTTTTTTTGGGGGGGGGGGACAGAGTCTTACTCTGTCACCCTGGGTAGAGTACCGTGGCATCATCATAGCTCACAGCAAACTCAATCTCCTGGGCTCAAGAGATCCTCTTGCCTCAGCCTCCCGAGTAGCTGGGATTACAGGTGCCCACTACAACATCCGGCTAGTTTTTTCTATTTTTAGTAAAGACGGGGTCTCAGGCTGGTCTTGAACTCCTGAACTCAAGGGATCCACCCTCCTCAGCCTCCCAGAGTGCAGGGATCACAGGTGTGAGCCACTGCAGCCAGCCTGCTAAGGTGATCTTATTCCCCAGAGGAGACAGCACATTAAGTCAGGGCCCTCTCTGCCCCTAGGTATTTCCTAACCCCTGAAGGGACAGGGGCTGCCTATTGAGAACCACCCAAGGTGCCCTTAGTGAATCAAACAGTAAGCTTTTTATTTGAATCAAAATACATTATATTCCATACATTGATTTTATTTGATAAAACACATTTGGAGTTCGGGTCTCTCTAATCACCCATGCAAATCTGAGTAAACAAGGTTCAAATCTGGATCCCAAATTAAACGAAAGGACTCCACCCTATTCAGCTTATGAGATTTCCAGCATTTCATCAGAATGTCCCAAGATTCTAACTACTGTAATCTACATGGTACAGGCATTTCTAAAGTATCCACACTGGAAAAAGCTCTTTGCTCATCCCAAATCCATTTCACCTGATTGAATGGTTTTCTCATTTTCACAGAGAGCTGTTAAACCAGTCAGCAAAACTATCAAGGCCCCACCGGCCCAGGAGGAGAAAGAAATTAGGCAGCATTTGGATAAGTCGATCCTTAGCCAAGTTAACAGTGCACCTAATTGGATGCAGCACATGGAGGTTTTGTTAATGGAATCCTGCTTCCTGGGGGAGTTGTCTACCTGATGATGAAGTCGTTGAAGGGCATCGTTTCCAAGGTCATCTAAGTCCCACTCCTGGTCCATCCAACTGCTGTTCCTTCAAAAAACCTGGCAAGCCTCTGATCAAGGCCCTTCCCCTCTGTAGAAGGCTCATCATCGGATAGGTCTCTCCTCTCTGCAGCAGGCTCACCATCACATAGGTCTCTCCTCTCTGCAGAAGGCTCACCATCACATAGGTCTCTCCTCTCTGCAGCA
>NW_003852592.1:651666-673386 GCF_000181295.1 Otolemur garnettii | reverse complement strand
AGGCTCACCATCACATAGGTCTCTCCTCTCTGCAGCAGGCTCACCATCACATAGGTCTCTCCTCTCTACAGAAGGCTCACCATCACATAGGTCTCTCCTCTCTACAGAAGGCTCACCATCACATAGGTCTCTCCTCTCTGTAGAAGGCTCACCATCACATAGGTCTCTCCTCTCTACAGAAGACTCACCATCACATAGGTCTCTCCTCTCTGTAGAAGGCTCACCATCACATAGGTCTCTCCTCTCTATAGAAGGCTCACCATCAGATAGGTCTCTCCTCTCTGCAGTAGGCTCACCATCAGATAGGTCTCTCCTCTCTACAGAAGGCTCACCACCACAGAGGTCTCTCCTCTCTGTAGCAGGCTCACCATCACAAAGGTCTTTCTCATCTAACATTGGGACCTACATTCCTGTGACTCCTGTCTGACCCCATCCCTTCCCTGGGAGCACCACAGGTGAGTCTCTGCTCTTGCAGGTGGCAACCTGGTGACAACGAGGGACTTTCCTTCAGACTTTTTAGTCTTTCCTCTCCCTCCATTCCTCTGTCCCTTCAAGATTTTTCCTGCCATGGAGAAAGACCCTTTTCCTTGCTGACTCCGTGCCTCTATCTGTGCTCCATGACCAAGGTCATCCAATAAAGAGAAATCTACACAACGTCCTCCCCATGGAGACTGACACTGCATTTCCCAAGCGTGTCCCTAGGAGCCCTAGCCCTGTGCACTGTCACCCTGTCCAACCCAAAGGGCGGCTGGGCAAGTAAGTGCAGGGAACAGGAACCTTGTCCTTAGAGTCACAAAATAGGAGGTGAGTTTAGAGCAGAAGAAACCTGATTGATGTTCAGCCAGCATTCCCCTGTCGTGTTCACCTCTAAAACTCTTTATTTCTCCTCATGTAGCACACTTTGGGAAAGGCTGGTCATTTTTGCTCGGACTGATCTTTTTTCTCTCTTGTTTTAGAGACAAGCTGGAGGGCAGGTAGCACAGTCATAGCTCACTACAGCCTGGAACTCCGGGGTTCGAGCAGTCCTCCCACCTCAGCCTAGACACCACCAGGCCCAGCTAATTTTTTTATTTCATTTTTTGTAGAGATAGGGGTCTCCCTACGTTGCCCAGGTTAGCCAAGAACTCCTGGCCTCAAGTGACCCTCACTTCTCGGCCTTGCCAAGTGCTGGGATTACAGGCTTGAGCCATAGTGCCCAGCCCAACTGATCGGGGGACACTTCAGTAGATGTTCTCATCTTGCCTTCACCCAGAACCCCTTCTTCCCGAGCCTCCCTGGCCTCTAGGGTCTGCTAACAATGTAAAAACAAGGAACTTCAATGCAATGTCTAATCACATATAGGAGATTCCTTCTTAAAGGAAAGCACCCCGTTGGGATAAATTAATCAATTCTATAATTTCCTTGCTTGGGGGATAAATTAATCAATTCTATAATTTTCTTGCTTTGTACACATGAACTTTAGTACATTAAATTTTCATCTCCTTCAGTAAATCCTACAGTACAATTCAATGCTACCAGCTGCCACAAGGATATCTTTTTCGATGATTGACGGTTATCATTAAATTCACTGACAAATAGGAAAGGCAAGGAGAAAACTGGAAACATTTCAAATACTTTAAGCATGTAAGTGTATCTCAGTCTGTTCAGTGAAAGCTTTATTTTTCCACCTTTCACAAAACTTCTTATCCATAATATTTGAATATTTTTCATAGACACTTGGGAGCCAATTACTCAAACCCCACAGTGAAGCTTTTGCAAATTAAATAAACATTATGTAACGCATCCATGTTTTCAGTTTAGATGTTTACTCACTTACTAAGGTGGTTTTGTTTTTGTTTCTTTGAGTGCAGAGATTTGTTGAAGGAACGGGCCTAGTGTGAATATGAAAATTCTAGAATGGGGCCTGCAGGGACCACGCCACAGGGCAGGGCCCCTGCCTCCTCCAGCATCTAGCCAGGTGGCTTCCAGGGTTCCTGGGACCCGCTGCTGCTGCCTGACCTGGGACGGAGACGCCCCCCTGAGTCTCCCATTCCTGAGGTCACAGATAAGGACCCGGCTCTGGGCCAGCTTGCCTGGCTTCCTGTCCTAGCCCCACCACATTCTAGCCATGCAGCCTGGAGCAAATTCAACTCTCTGGAACAGGGCCCAGCGTGGGGCTCAAGAGAGTGGTTGTGGGTGCTGCTGCCTCCCTCTGCTCATGTGACCCGCATATCCCACCCACCACTGCCCATTAACTGCCAACGCCTAGACCTGGACCATTTTGAAGGCACATTTCAGCTGACCTCGCGACCTCAGGCTTTCGGCCTTGCTGTCCCACATTCCTCATCCCAGCTGGGCCAGGACCCCGCTCTTTCCCTGCCCAGAACCTGCACTGCTTTCTGGACCCTTCAATGCCCAGCGGCACTCACGCCTTGTGCTGACCAGTGGGGCTGTATGTCCCCACGGCTCCCTCTGCCCAGGACATAGTTCTGGGCTCCTTGGCTCTCATGCCCTTTACCTGTGCCTTACAGACAGTCTGGAGACTCTGCCTGCGGAGATGGTCCCAGATTTCCTCAACTTGCAAAATTCTCCCTCCTTTGTGAATTTCCAAATCATCTGTCCCTTGTGGCAGATCGCTCGATTATGCTGGGTTACTGTGGTTTGGCCACACACCTCTCTCCCCGTCCAGGCCACCAGGGCTTTGCCAGCAGCCACCACAGGCTGCATCTCCCAGGGCCTCACCCATCTCGAGTGCCTGGAGAGGGCCAGGGAGCGAGACTCTGAGGAAGAGGAGGGACGGCCCACCCCCCACCCCCGCTCTGGGACCAAGGAGGTGGGAACACTCCCCAGGCATGTCCATAGGCAACCTGGGTCTGGGTCCCTGTCATTGGTGATGCTTCTGAGCAGGGCACATGTTTATTGGTAAACAAACAAAATTAGAGTCATATAAGCAAACCAAAGATCCTTAACAACAACTGTGTCTGCCCAGGAACTACTGGCTCTAACTTCATCCTGTTTATTCACAGGCCAGAGATGACGTTCCGGTGGCCACGCCGCAAATGAACGGGGCAGAGATTAGCAACATCTTTTTAACAGCACTGTGTGCCTGGGACATTCGGAACAGTCTGCCCCTCCTGGCCTAGCATCCAACGCCAGGCCCCATAGGCCAGCACCCCATTTCTCAGAGGGGGACATGAGAACACCGAAAATTAAGTGATTTTTCAAACCCCCACAGGAAGACTAGATGGAGACTGAAAATGCAACACTCCCCGTGCGTCAGCTCACGCTCCACCTGCAGACGGCTTTCAGCAGATCCGATAAACTGCGGTTCTCATCAAAGGCTGTTTCTAGGGGAGATCGAATGCGGAGAAGAACAGTAAAGGTGGTGGCAGAATGAGCTCCACTTCACAAATCATTCAATGAAACAACTGTGCCAGCCCTTCCCCGGCCTCCCATGCACACAAAAATCAGAGCATTTTCACCTCCACGCGTGCCGGAGAAAGCCCAAGGCAGATGGGGTTAACTCTATCTGGCAACGGAGAGCACCCACAGCCCAGGCTTCAGTGCGGCAGAAAGAGCTGGGTTCTGAACTCGCGCAGGCCTGGGTCAGACGTGGAATACAGGCCTGCCACTTACTGCACTGCGACCCCCTTACTGGGCACCCGCCTCAGGCCCCCAAATCTGACAGAGATAGCTAGGAGTGATAAGGAACTGGAAAATATATAGCATTACCTTGTGAGAGGGAAACCAGCAAGATCAGCACCTAGGATATGATAGTTAGCTCCAGACAGCCTGAAAAGACAGGATGTCTCTCAGATAAAGAGCAGTGAGAACATCGCTCCTTTGATTGAGTTTAAACTCAAAATGAAGGAAGCAGAGAAGCAATAATGGCCTAGAAATGGCTGTTCTCACCCTCCTACTGAGACCTCAGCCCTGCCCCTGATGCCCCAGGCACAGGGAGCTAAGTTCTAATGGCACCCTTGCCCAGAAGCCAGAGAGCACCCTCAGATTCTTTCTCAACACAGGACCACCCCAGGCAGCTGCTACCCATCGGACGGCATTGACACCAGGCAGTGAGCCTCATTTTCTATTCCAGTGTTGTTTAATCAGCAGTCTGTAACGAGCTGCATGCTCCGGGCTACGGCGTGCGTGACTGACTCATCAGGCCTCACCACAGTCTTGATGACATATTCTTCAAGATGATTTCGCCTCCTGTTTCTCTGATTGCAACTTACCAGGGTGCTGGTGACGAACACTTACTTGCCACTTCAGTTTTTCTTAATGAGACGGAATTCACTGACCAGAGAATACTAATGGCCAGGGACACAAAAAAAACACCAGGCAACCCGAGAGGTGGAGCCATGGTTGCAAAGTCAGCTGATGCTTCCCCAGACACCCCTGAGCCGGACTTGTGCTGTCAGTTCCCAAACCTACTGTTCTCCTGGTACACCTCAAAATCAGGTTCCTGGGACTAGCTCCAGACCAGGGGGCAGCTGTGTGAGCAGCCAGTCAGCACCCTGGACAAGGACCTTCTGTCGCCGGCTTTTCCTCCCTGCAGTGAGACTCAGTTCCCTCGTCTGTGACACAGGTGGAATCATTGACGTTGCTGCTGTGTGCATTAAATGAGCTGAGCCATTAACCCCACGGTCCCGTGGTAGGTGCACAGTCACCACCGAGTAAGGTCACGATCTTCCACCTGCCTTGAATCGGGGCCTCGTTGATTCTCACCTACAGAGGGGCTCTATTTCCCTAACCAGTTTCCACTCTTCTGTCAGAGGGAACTTCCTAAAGCACAAGCCTAATCTTGACCCTTTGCTACTGAAAGAAAAGCGTTGGCTCCTCCAGCACCCCATAAATAAAGTCCAAAGGCTCGGGCTGATGTCCCGAAGCTCCCAGAGCAAGCCGAGCTGACCCCTGCCTCTCTCTCCATCCTCATTTCCTGCCACCTGTCCCAACGAGCCCTGGTGATGCACATGAGGAACTTCGAACATTCCAGACTTGCATGTGCTCTCTCTGCTTTAGGTCATTCTACCGATTCTTCAAGCCCCATTCAACGTTCTCATCCTCTATGAACCTTCCCCGGAAAGCTCCCTTTTTCTCCTGACCAGCAGAATGAATTCTTCCCCATTCCAGCTCCCCGTGGTGTTTGCTCTCATCCACTCACATGGCATTTACTGCTTCCAGAGAGCAAGGGCTGGGTTATTTACTGTTGTTCTATTCAATTCCTTCTTCAATCTGAAGGTACAGTGAAGGGAGGAAGATCTTATTTAAATTTCCAGAGTTCTTAGAAAGTTAAAAAGCTAGTGATCCAGAGAAGAACTTGCTATTCACCCCCCGCCCCCAAGTTATAATAACCAACACTTCCTGAAAACCCAGGCCCTGAGCTCAGTAGGCCAAGGTCTCCGGTCTACAGATGGGAAGGCACACATCTGGCCCCAGGGTGATGTCTAGAAGGTGGCAGAACAAGGATTCAAACCCGGGTGCTCTGATTGCAAAGCCCACAGGCAGGACCACCTGCTGTGCCACTGGGCCTCTGCTGTCAGACTGTCAGCCTCTGTCCTGCTTGGGCGCTGGGCCTGCAGAGTGGCAGGGGGCCGACACATAAGGTGACAGCCTCAGCATGACAGTGTCGGAAGTGAAGGAGACGCCCCAGAGCATCTGCTCTGGTGTCCAACCTGCAGTCCCCGCACCACACGTGGATTATTTGAGGACTGTTTTGCTTCTCTGTGGTGTGGGATATAAAAAACTCAGGCCAAAAAGCCCAGCCAATTCCCAGGCCAACCCCATGGACAGCTGGACGGCACATACTGAGAAAGGCATGGGATCTGAGCGGCTGCCACCGGCCTCTAGGCCCAGTTTCAGCCCAACACCACACATCTGGGCTGTACGCTCCACCTTGTGACAGCCCAGAGTGTCTGGAACCCAGATTTGGGGTACATGAACAACCAGGAAGGAAACTTCAGCTCTAAGTCGGGGGGCAAGCACTTCCTCCCGTATTACATCTTATCCTCTCATCCCATCATGACCCTGCACTGAATTCTGCTCTGTGATTTTGCCTGATCTTCAGTTAATCCCACTAAGAATTAGCCCCTTGCACCTGCACAACTAGAGACCCTATTACAAAGGTCTAAGCACATCAATTAACTCAAAAGACTTTCAGTGGCAAAGCTTCTTCAAGAACTTGGGAATAGTCACTGAGGGTGGAAGTTCAGGTTTCCTGGAAGGTGGGGGTCAGGGTGGTGCAGGACGAGGGGATTCTGCTGGGACCTGCCCATCAGACCACACGGACTCAGACACAGCCAGTCCCCAGCAGGGACCAGAGCTGCTGGATGTTAGGTGTTAGGTGGTGTAGACAGTGCCCCTAGCCACTGTCTCCCGTGGAGGGAAAGCAGACCACAGGTGCCCACCCTGGCCCACCCCTAGCTCACCCACCAGAGAACAAGCTGTCAGAGTGGCCAGAGGGAAGGAGGAAGGTGCCAGGTAACTGTCAGGCCATTAATGGGTTTTCTGAGTAGCTGGAGGCCGTTCCATCATTTGCAAATCACCATCACCTCTGAGCAGCAGCTGGGCCCGCAGGGACTAAGGGCCAGTTTCTTTGCACTTTCATAGGCACCAACTCTCTGCCAGAAACCAAAACCAGGTGCTCTTTCTTCCAGAATGCTGCTTCATATTCCACTCAGGAAAGGGCAGAACAACTTTCTGACCAGTACTATCCCCTTTCTCAGGAAGGAAAACACTCTGGGGCCTTTCTGCAGGGGGGGAGGGCTGGAAGCTGGGGGCTTGTCTGCTTGTTTTGTTTGTGCTGATCTGTCCCTGAACGAGCTCACTGTCTCTCTTCCACACCAACCTTCTCCTACACCCTGGCAGCTGGCCAGTCAGGCCCATTAGCAGTGGTCCCACTCCCTCCCCGAATGTGCTTTTCTTCCTGTGCCCCTGACGGTAAATTCAGGAGATAAATCAGCTTCTGCTCGGAGAGCAAGCAGCAGAGGGAGGGCAGGGGCAAGGCTGAGCGGAGGCGACAGAAAAAACAATTCCACTTCTCACTGGTCTCTAATTGGCTGTCACTGCCTGTCGGAGAATGATGACAAACTCCGAGCTTGCCCCGAGCAGGCCCTCGGGCTTCGGTCCAGCCTGGGCGTGCAGAGAACCCAGGTACTTAGCCAGCAGGGCCAGCCGGGGAGTCGGGCCATGCCCACCCACTTCTGCACTGGGCCGGCCTGCACATTCATTTTCCAAATCAGCAGAGTCAATGCTCAGGACTTGGGAAGGAGAAGGAGAACCAAGAGCTCAGACTCATTCATTGGTTTCAAATTAATTCATTTACCAAATACATTTTTCAGCCCCAAGTTCAAAGCCTTGGTTGATGCCAGGGAAGACAAGAGGAAGTGACTCACAGATGAGTCAGAGGTGGCTGTCCCCTCCTCCTGCCCGCCCCTGTGAGGAGGAGAGATGACATGTATAAATAAGTGGAAAGGTGCAGAAATGAGAAGGGCCTTAGGGGAGGTTCCCAGAAAGTGTAATGAGGGTTCAGGGGAAGGAGAAACTATATGATGCATTTCTTAAAATCCCACGAGCAGCATATCCAAAAAGTCATAAGCACCGACCACCAGAGTGATAATTTTCAATTGCAGGTTTGTGAGCAAACTGGTGAGGAGTGATCAGTCATGAGCTGCTTCACAAGTAACTCACTGACCATCCATTAGTGCAGCCAATGTGTACCCGGCACCTGCTACGTGCCAGGCACTCTCTCCGTGCCAGCAACACAATAGCAAACAAATATGTACAAGTCCCACCACGTGGAGCTTCTAAATAGAATGAAAAATTTCTGAGCACAGCCTGTTGAAAGAATCAACAGTGTGGTGGTGCAATTATTTTGGGAAGGCTCAGAGGCAGGGTAGGACCAGGGCGGGACAGGGCAGGAGGCCTCCCCTGAAGAAGCCTGGACTCTTCCTAAGAATGCATGAAGCTGCTGAAGATTAAAGCAAGGGAGTGACACGGTGAGATGTGTCCCAGGCACAGTGGCTCACGCCTGTAATCCCAGCACTCTGGGAGGCCAAGCCTGGTGGATGGCTTGAGCTCATGAGTTCAAGACCCGCCCAAGTAAGAGCAAGATTCTCATCTTTAAAACTAGCCGGGTGTTGTGGCGAGCACCTGTCGTCCCAGTTGCTCAGGAGGCTGAGGCAGGAGGATCACCTGAGCCTAAGAGTTGGAGGCTCCTGTGAGTTGTGACACCACAGCACTCTACCCAGGGCAACAAAGTGAGACTCTGTCTCAAAAAAAAAAAAGTCCCTTTGGTCATATGTGAAGAATGGACTGATGGGAGGAAGACCACTGCTACTTTTTAAAACTGACGGCAAATTCAAGGTTCCCCTCTTGAGCAACACTGATCCGGCCTGCTCACACCTGAGACGCTTTCTTGACAGCGAGCGTTCCAGAAACTTGGCCTGCTTTATCCTTGGTGAGGCCCAAAGAACACAACAGGATCATTAGCAGCTGTGATTATAAATTACTGTACTGCGTATGAATTATGGTTTCCTAGTAGCTCCTGTCTCCTCCGCAATATTAGCAACCGTAAAGTGTTTTAAGTAAAGCGCATCCACGGCACTCATTTCACACTACACTGGAGCCCGTAGGGAGAAGGGGAATTATCAGCACTCAGGTAAGACCAGGCGATGCGTCATGCTGAGTGATGTCAACCACCAGCCCCGTGCATCCCGAGGGGAAGAGAGTTGAGCACAGTTGACTAGAACTCAGTGACAGCACCGTGTGCCACCCTGATTCACGTGGTTCATTTTGGTGGCCCATGCCTACGAGTCTGGAAGTCACAGGTATAGGGAGAAGTCAACTCATATCATTTGCCTTTCTAATACCCAAACCTCTAATGCTTCTCACCTCACTCCAGGTAAAAGCAGACTCCTCACCATCATGCAAAAGGCCCTGCATTTTCTGCGCCTGCGTCCCCTCCCCAGTTTTTTCCTCAGCTGCATCTCTGACCTCATTTCCTCCTGCTCATCCCGTCTCACTCTGCACCAGCTACACTGGCCTCCTGGTAATTCCCATAACACAGTCCGGCCTCAGAACCTTTGTGTGTGCTATTTCCTCTGCCTCTCCCTCCAGAGCTGTACACAGCTATCTCCCTCACCACCTCTAACCCTCTACTCAGGGGCTCCTCACCGAACACCTATTTAAACTGCAAAACCCCACGCTTATTCTCTCACCTTCTTCCCCTCCCGCCTGCACCCACAATAGTACATTTCACCTTCTTTGTTTTTTAATCTGTCTCTTTTCCCTGCTGGAAGGTAAACTCTACAAAGTCTGGATTTTCTTTGGCTTTGTCCAGAACCTGGCACACAGCAGGTGTTTAATAAATGTCTGTTGAAGGTTGTTGGACAGACCTTGAGGACAAAGGTTTCTGCTCACTTTCCCTTTAGAAAGCACTCTAGGCTCTCTTATTTTTGGCCACCACCACCAGCAACAAGCACCCTCTTTTTCTAAATATATTTCACTTCAATTAATACAAAACCATCTCAGCCAGTTTTGCAAAGACATTGCCCAACCATTTTGGAGTGAGGGGTGGCAACTTGGGTTTAAAACCAATTATAATTGATCTAGCAAGTCAAAATCAGCTGAGTTCGTTGACCCTGGTGACAATAACCGCCCTCAAGCCTCAGTTGCCTTTGCTAATGTTTTCCTAGCTGAGTGACTCACTTCAGCCTCATGGCAGACCCCCTTCCCAGGCACGATAACTGAGGCGCAGAGAAAAGTGGCTCTTTCCAGGCTGTTACTTGGCGGGTAAAAGCATCATGCTAATTTTAAATGTTTTATTCATTGGCCCTGCCTTATTCCTGCAATACATGGGGCGTGTATTTGAGTCTGGAGCCCACCCGTTCATGGACAACCTGCAGTCTCTGGTGGCTTCTGAGGTCTGCTCAGAGCAGGCTTTGCAGACTTGCCATGAGCCTCTGGCCCAGCCTGGCCTTGCAAGAGCAAGAAGCCTGCTGTGAGCTCAGCCTGGAGTATGCTGCTGGGGCCCCTGACAAGGGAGCCCTCATTGCTTCCAGGAGCGCCCCCTCCCCAGCCAGGAAAGGCAGACAGTGAGTCCTGCTCAAACATCGTTTCCCCTGCATGCTACAACCTGCAGAAAAGCTGATGTGCCCTTCTGGCAACTAAACCAGAGCCTTTTCATTCATCACCTCCAAGCATGTGACCTTACGTCCGACTCTGGGCTCTGAACCTGTCAACAAAAGGTAGAACCTCAAGCTGACACAGGACACTTACAACAGCACAGCCCACCTCACTACTGGGTGGTGACATGTCCTATCATCTCAGGAGCTCCAACCCTCCACTATCAGTTTTAAAATACCTATCCAGCAGCCCTATCTTTCCCGCCACACCGCGGCTCCTTCCCCTGCTTCCCGGCCCTCTTGGTCTTCTCCCCTCTAGTTAATGATCAGTGTGAACCCCATTTTAACACCCCAAGAACCCAGCAGGTTCAGCCCCAGAGGACTGGTTTTGCAGGTCGTTGAGAAAACAAGCAAGCCCCTTTCGGGGGTGGGGTGGGGTGGGGTGGGGGCTGCAGCCCCTCACAGAGCCCGCTCCAGGCCCTGAGACCACACACCAAAAAAGACCCATCGCTCAGCAGAATCAAAGGGAAGCTTCTAGAATCACAATAGGTTTGGATTTTTAAAAAATCACTCTTCCCCATCCCTACTGCAGAGAGGCCATCATTCAGACACCAGGTGGGCGGGGCTCCACATGACAGCACATCTCTGGCTGTAAAAACACCAAGTGGCTTCACGGAATCTGAGCCGGGCAGAGGCCACCTGCTCCCGCAGCGCGCGGCCGCGTCCCCCCAGCCGCCCGCCCCTGGCGCACTCACCCTGAGGAGGCCGGCGGGGCCGGGCATGCCGGGGCGTCGGGCGGGCGAGCCGCAGAGCCGCAGAGCCGCAGCCGGTGCCGGGCCGGGACGAGTGCGGCCGGGTGGCCGCGCGGGTCGGGCTCTGGGGCCTTATCGGCTGCAGAGGCGCTATCGCTCCTGGGGCTGCGGGCGCGGGCGCACGGGCGGCGCCCGCCTGGGGCGCGCAGATTACGGGGGTGCCCGGGAGGTCCCCGCCCGGGCCCGGGACAGGAGCGGGGCGCGCGATCCTGGGGGGACCACAGGAAGCGGGGCTCTGGGCCGCTGTTTCTTACATGCCCTGCCCTGGTTGTTCAATGACAGGGCCATGCGGACAGGATGCTCCTAACACAGGGGCCCCCAATAACGCGTTTCTGGGGACCAGCAGGGCGTCGCCAGCGGCCAGGAGGGAAGGGGGTGTCGAGGCAGCACCCCGGCCCCAGCGGCCAGGAGGTCGGCCCTGCGGGCTTGGCTTAGGAGCGGATCATTTGCAACTTCCACCCCTCCCTAACAACGGATGAGGTGACACCTGTCCAGAGTGGCTCTATCCAGTGAGAACACCACACCCTGAACAGCAGTTGGTGACTGTTAGAGGAAAGAGACGACCATGTGGCCCAGGGAGGGGCAGTGTCCCTGGGGGCTGAGTGTGGCCCCCAGAGGCACAGGGCACCCCCCCCCCCAGCAGGGACAGCTTACCCCTCACCCCAGCCCCGCAGGAAGGGTCTCTGCTGCCCTCCTCATGCCAGATTCAGCCTCCTGTTAGTCTGCGGCTGGTCCAGGTTGCCTGACAGCACAACCAGCTGGTTCCGGAGCTCTTCTGCAGAACCCAACAGGCCCTGCCGTGGGGACACACCTGCCACGGAGCAACCACAGGGACCTGCTCTGTGACCCCTCCGTTTTCCACAGCAGCTGGAGCAGGAGGCCCTGCCCTCTCCAAGCCAGCTGCCACCACAGCTGGGGAGAGCAAAGCAGGTCCTAGACCACATTTCAACTAAAAATAACCACTACAGTGTCACAGCACAGCCCTTCTGCAAGTACCCTTTGAAACTCTGTACTCAATCACTTTTGGAGGGGGAAGGGGGTCCAAAACTAAAACATGTAAAAGCAGCAGGTCACGTGTGACATGAGTTCCAGACAACTCTGCCACAGGGCAGGGACAGATGGCCATGTTGGAAAGCGCTGGCCTGCACTGGCTGCAGAGGTAGGGATGTGTGTGAAATAGCACGCCTCACAGAGTAAGTGCTCAGTGGGGACTTCTGGAATGAACCATGGTTGTCACTGGTACCAGTGATGACAGCAAAAGGCTGTTCCACCATCCAGGGAAGAGGAGGAACATTTTTCTCTTTAGGATTTTCCAAGCTCTGAGGAGAAAACACCAGCAAACGAACATGGAGTGTCACAAGGACGTAGATAATGTCCTATAAGAAACTCTCATTCCAAATCTTAGGTTCAATTCTGCTAGGCCCGTGCGTGGTGCTTCCCACGGCAACCCAGCCCCTCTGCCAGGTCCCTGAGCCAGAGACCCAGCAGCCCAGCATCTCCTGGAGACATGTGACCCCACAATTTAACCCCAGCAGTGCCCTCCACCCCAGACAACATAAGGTCCTTCTCCCATGGGTACATTCAAGAAAGAAAAAGGCCAGGCAGGGGGCGAACCAAACGTCCAGTTAGAGAGAGCCAGGCTGGACATGAGTGTTCCTTTCCCTTCAAAGAGCAAGACTCATGGTCACCTTGGAATTCACCTCAGAGGCAGCACCCACTGTGACAACGAGGGAAGGATGGGCATGTGCTGTGGACAGGAGTGATATCTGTCACTCCCCTTATCAGCGCACTGTCCCCGAGAGCTTTTTCAAGTTCTCTGCCGCATAACACTGTGAGACATTCACTATCATCAGTCAGGTCCAATTTACAGATGAAGAAACTGAGGCACAGAGAGATGCAGAGATCTACTCAAAAGGGGGGCCAGTTTTCCCACCCAGGCAATCTGCATCTAGGATCTGGAGGCCAGGACCAGCAATCTGCTTCGGGATTGAAACTTTAATTTGGTTCACAGCTAGCCAATACTCTTCCCCGATCTGAATCTACACCCATCTGTAAGGCATAAAGAAAGATAATAAAATGATAAAGTCATATGCTTGTGACCCAGCTAGCAGGAGATTCCATCCACTTCACACCTACTCCTCTCCCCTCACGGATGGGAATACTAGCTTGAGTTCCTCCCTCCCTTCCCCTCATAGTTTTGTATATATCCCTAAACAATGTATCATTTAGTTTTACATGTTTTCTAAGTGTGAATGAATAGAATTATGCCGTATGGATTCTTCTTCTGTTTGCATTTCTTGTTAAAACTTTTTTTTAAGAGATGGGGTCTTGCTACACTGTCCAGGCTGCTCTCGAACTCCTAGACTCAAGAATCCTCCCACCTTGGCCTCCCAAAGTGCTGTGACTACAGATATGAGCCATCACACCTGGCTATTTGCATTTTTAATGCATGAGATATGCATTTTTAATGCATGAGTTTCAGCCAGGAATAGATTATTCATTTTCACTGCTGTATGATATTCCATTACAAGCAAACACCACATTATTTATCCACTTTACCGCTAGTGGAATTTAAGCTGCTTTCGGCTGTGTGTTACGGAAACATTATTGCATGGGCAAGATCTGGCTGGTGAATATGTTAGCAGGATTAGAATGACTGAGTTATATCATGCATACACCTTCCGTTTTATTAGATAAAATACTGATTTGTTTTTGAAACTGGCTCTTCTAATTAACACTCCCAATGACAGGGCTATGCATTGGCTCTGTAAGCTCGTGTACTGTCAGACTTGTAAATAAAATGGTATAGTGCTATGGTTTTAATTTCCATTTCCCTGGTTTTGTGGAGGCTGAGTGCCTTTTCACATGCTTATTGGCCATTTTCCCTCTTCTGGGAAATCACTGTTCAAGCCCTTTGCCCATTTTTCTGCTGTGTTGTTTCTCCCTTCCCTACAGAGGTGTAGGAGTTCTCTACATCGCGTGAATTCTAATCATTTATCACTTCTGTGCGTTGAAAACATCTCCCAGTGTGTGGCTCTTATTTTGACTTTTTAAAATGATGCCTTTAGATGAACCTACATTGTCAATTTTAATGTCAAACGTATCAATCATTTCCTTTGCAGCTTGTGTTTCTAAGAAACACAAGAAATCAGATGGATTTTAAGAAATCCATCTCTACCCAGAGCTCATAAAACCGTTTACCTATGGTACACTTATTCTATAGTTTTGCTTTTCGCATTTAGGTCTTTCAATCCACCTGACTTATTTTTGTGTACACAACGTGAAATAAGAGTTCTAATTTTTTCCAAAGAGATAATAAATTTTCTTAGCACCATGTGTTAAAGCTTCTCTTTGTCTTTTGCCTTTGTTTATATATATATATATATATATATATTTTTTTTTTTTTTTTGAGTCAGAGTCTTACTATGTCACCCTTGGTACAGTGCTGTGGCATCACAGCTCATAGCAACCTCCAACTCTTGGGCTCAAGCAATTCTCTTGCCTCAGCCTCCCAAGTAGCTGGGACTACAGGCACCCGCCACAATACCCGGCTATTATTGTTGTTGTTGTTGCAGTTGTCATTGTTTTGCTGGCCCAGGCCAGGTTCAAACCCAACAGCCTTGGTGCATGTGGCCGGCGCTGTAACCACTGTGTTACGGGTGCCAAGCCACCCTTTGGTTCTATTTTTATTTGGTTATTACTATACACAGATACATTATTAGTTTTTGTATCCTGAACATGTAGCCAGAAATCTTATCGATCCCTTTTATTAGTTCTCATATTTGTCCATGATTCTCTTTGATTTCCTCTCTAGACAATTATTACTCACAAATAAGAACATTTTGGCCCCCCTTCTGTAGTCTTTGTACCCCTTTTTTCCTGCTCTAGTTCATTGAGTACCACACCCATGTATTGTTGAATGGAAGCAGCAATAGCACCTGTTTATTTCCCTAGTTGCTGACTTAAATGGAGCTGCTTTTAAAGTTTCACTTTAAGTATGGGGTTTGTGCAGGATTCCTGTGGATAATGTTGATTAGTCAAGGAAGTCAGCTGCTAGTCCCCATTTATTAGAGTTTTTAATCAAGAATAAATGTTGAAATTCAAGTTTTTGTTCTCCGTTTCTGTGAAGGTGGTCCATTGCATTAATAGATTTTTCTGATGCTAAACTATTCTTCCATTCTTGGGTTAAACCCTTCTTGGTCATGATGTGTTCCTTGGAATAAATACAGCACCACTGAATTAGAGTTGTGAGGTTTTCTGCAGGACTTTTGCATCTGTATTCATAAGTTCTATTGGTGAATTTGCTACTGCTGCATAACAAATTACCCTCCAAATTTGGGTGATTTAAAATAGATAAATTTGGCCAGGAGCAGTGGCTCACACTGCAGGTCCCGTGGGGTTGTAGCAATTCCAGAACAACTCTTCCTGACAATGTCTTGTCCAGAACAAAAGCACTGGACTGGGAGTCAGCTGGTCTCTGTCCGAGTGGAGGCTTTGTTACTTAGGCTGTGGGCCCCAGGACATGCCACTTCCCCTTTCTAAGCCTCAGTTCTTCTCATTTATAAAATGGGTCTTAAAATATCTTCTCTGCCTGCTTTATGGGATTGTCAGAAAGATGACAAGTGTCATAAAGGTACTTTATTATTTTTAACTGAAACAATAGTCACACTTCTAGGCAGTGTATCTCAGGAGTGATAAATGACCTGGTTTACATATTTCCATTCCTGATAATTCAACACACTTTTTTTTATTGTACTATTCAAAATGCCAGCAGCCTCTAGAGGCCAGTCATCTCGTTGGGGACCCACAATTTCCCCTGTGTTGACTTTCCCATCAAAGAACACACCTATTACACTAAGTACAAAGAGAATGTGAGTTTGGCATACAGTGAAAAGGTTTAAAAATCAGGTAACTTAGAAAAATGATAAAATAACTTGTAATCTCACTGCCCAAATATAACCACAGTTGTCCCTGAAAGGTGGCACCTTAACAGGGTTGTAAACATGGCTCCTGCCACTTCCCGGCTGTCTAAGCTTTGGACATGTTGTTAACTTTCCTGAAAGGCCCTGAATTACCTCCTCCGAGAGATGGAAATATTAATGCTCACGTCAGGGGTCACTGAGAGGACTGAAGGGGAGGGCCAGTGCTCAGTGACTGTCAGTGGGAACAATCATCCTAGGAATCTTTGTAACTGTCCCTGCAGGCGTTTAGAGATGCACACATAGGTACACACACATGGTTCCAAAAGCAAGAGTCACGGTATCTTATAACCTGCTTTTGTTAACTGAGCACCACATCAAAAATATTTTTTCACATGAGAAAAATACGTACCCGCATCATCGTTTTTATTTTACTTATTTACTTTTAGAGACAAGGTCTCATTCTGTTGCCCAGGCTGGAGCACCGTGGGACAATCACAGCTCAGTGCAGCCTTGAACTCCTGACCTTAAGCATTCCTCCCACTTAGGCCTCCCCCAGTCTTGGGATTTCCAGCAAGAGCTGTCGGCACAGCCTCTGTGTTTGTAAAGACTGCAGAGTGGCATATCCTGAGAGTTTGCTGTTTCATTTAACCCACCCCCTACAACTGGACACTTAGGTTTTCCTACACTATTTTTTTTTGATCAATTTAAACATTGCTGCAATTAATTTTTTTTTGAGCCAGAGTCTCATTCTTTCACCCTGGGTAGAGTGTGGTGGCATAATAGCTCACAGCAACCTCAAACTCCTGGGCTCAAGCCATCCTCTTGCCTCAGCTCCCAAGCAGCTGGACTACAGGTGCCCACCACAATATCTGGCTAGTTTTTTAGAGACTGAGTCTCGCTCTGCGTTAAACTGGTCTCCAACTCCTGAGCTCAAGAGATTCACTCTCCTCAGCTTCCCAGAGTGCTGGGATTACAGGCATGAGCCACCATGCCCAGCCCTTGTTGAGATTTTAATTGTGATTGATTTGAATATATAGTATGGGGAGAACCAGCATCATAACATTGAATCTTCTGACCCAGTATCATTTACCTCTATTGTTTTAGGTCTTCTTTGATTTCATAAGTCAGTTTTTTATGGTTTTCAGCTTACATATCCTATATGTAGTTAGATTTAGAGTTATACTTAACTAAATATTAACTATACTTAATTAAATATACTTAACTAAGTATAAATCTATAAGTAGATTTATATTCTAACTAAATAACATATTAGTTAGATTTATACCTTAAGTAGTTCTTGGTTTATTGATACTTAATTTAAGAGATTTTTTTTTTGAAACAGTCTCACTCTGTTACCCTGGGTAGCATGCTGTGGCATCACCATAGCTCACAGCAACCTCAGTGTCTTAGGCTCAAGAGATCCTCCTGCCTCAGCCTCCCAAGTAGCTGGGACTACAAGCATCCACCACAACACCTGGTTAGTTTATCTATTTTTAATAGAGACGGGGTCTCACTCTTGCTCAGGCTGGTCTCAAACTCCTAAGCTCAAGCAATCCACCTGCCTCAGCCTCCCAGAGATTGATTACAGGTGTGAGCCACTGTGACTAGCCTTATTTTTGTTCTCTTGAATTGATTATTTCCTTTAGATCTTTTCCAGATATTTTTCTAGAGTGGCTGAAGTCCCAGATGTTTATGAGGCTTTGATGCTCCTTGCAGATAAAACTGTGAAATACACGTAACAACCTAATGCATCTGGCTGCACTAGTGGGAATTTGCTGCTGTTACTTTTCAACTTCCAACTACAGGACTATCATCCCCACCCCTCACCTGACTGCCGTGACCGCAGGGCCTGGGTGACGTGTTTGAAGAACTCTCCTTAGCTGGGATCTTAACCCCTACTTCCATCTCAGTCCTTACAGTTGGTCTTTGTTTATATCACTGAGTTAAGGGCATGACCACCTTCCACATGTGGGCTTAGCAGAGATTTATTTAGCTAATTACCCTGATCCCTTAAGGATTCATAAAACAAACCCTACATTTACATCAGACATGCACCTCTGTGAGGAAACTCACACCGGCAGGAGGTTCCCATCAAATGTGGGGCAATTTGCAAACACATGCACTGTGATATGTAATACTTATAATAACCTCAGAGTTTGTATTATCATTTAAAAACTATTATGATTTATGTTTTACAAAGGGATTGAAACTAAGAAAATCAGACTGTATTACCCAGGTGCTTCAGCTAATCATTGACTGAGGCTGGAATCCATTATCCCAACTAAGTCATGGACACCCAGCTTCTTCTACTTGGTAAAAATGACGCAATCCTGCTGTTGAGGGTTAAGTGATCACTAGTGCTCTTCCTGCGGTCTGCTCAGGGAACCGGGGAGCCAGATGATGTGTGCAGGGATGGGGGTGAGGAGAGAGGACAGACAGAGAGAGATTGAAAGAGAATCCTGCTCTGGGCTCCCCTAAGTTCCAGCTTTACCCTCGTCTGATGATAATGAAATTTAAAGTGTTAATTATTCCCTTTAAGGGTCCTTCTCCAACCTGAAGGGCATTGAGGTTCCCCAAGTCTTCAGTTTCTGCTGTCGGATCTGGGAGCGTCTGTCTGATTATTTATAGTCTGGCATTTCCTAAATCCAGGCAGCAGGGGGGAGAGCCAGTCTTGTGGGTAAATGCTGAGTATGCAAAATTCAGCTGAATACTCAGCAGATCCAGAGCGTCGTGTTAGGCCATATAAAGGCTGAAGGCCTTTTTTTATTTGCCCCCTAAAGGCAAAGCTCAGGCAATAGGGGCTCCAGTCACCCCCACCCCCCCCACCCTTAGGTGGTGGCTCTGACTTCTCTGGAAAGGAGCGTGTTTCCTCGGTGAAGCCATCTGTGGCTCCTCTGAGGAGGCTGCCCGAAGCCACACGAGCATCTCCGCTGATGGCTGGCAAGGCTGTGGTCTGGAAGCCACGGGCTGCAGCTGACAGGCCCAGAATGGAGACAGACATTGCTGCTGTCCAGGGCAAGGTCCCTCAGTCCCTTTCCCCTTGTCCCTGAAGGGAGCTGCACCCCCCTCCCACCTTGGCCATCTGGAGCAGGAGCCTCCACACAAGGGGAGCTGTCGCCCTCCAGTGCCCACGTTCTGGTGCAGGGTCTGCCCAGCAGCCCCTTCTGAATAAGCCACAGCCCTCCTCTCAGCCTTTACTCAGTAGGATGGTGCCGCCTGCCTGCCTTGGGCCTCCGGCTGCAGCAAACAGAGCACTGAGACTCCACCTCCCTCAGTGGGACACAGTGGTGTCCACCAGAGGCTGCTGTGACCACTGGAGCGGCGCCTCAGCCACAGCCTCAGCAGGGTGCCAGTCAGCACTGGCCTTGTCATTGTCACTGTTTTCCCTGAATATACTTTTTGCTTTGTCTGTGTTTCACAAGGTCTTCCAGCGACTGGTGAAATACGCCAGACATGTTTGTTCTGACATGGGGCAGTCTGTCACTACTTTGTCTCTAATTAGCAGATCCTTAATCTTTTTTTTTTTCTTTTTCTAGACAGAGCCTCAAGCTGTCCCCCTGGGTAGAGTTCCGTGGCATCACAGCTCACAGCAACCTCTGGGCTCAAGCGAGCCTCCTGCCTCAGCCTCCCAAGTAGCTGGGACCACAGATGCCTGCCACAACGCCTGGCTATTTTTTTGGTTGCAGCCGTCATTGTTGTTTTTGGTGGGCCCAGGCTGGATTCAAACCCGCCACCTTAGATGTATGTGGCTGTGCCTTAGACACTTGAGCCACAGGCGCTGAACCCAGACCCTTAATCTTAAGCATTCCTGACTCCTGGGCTTTTTAGCCAACCTGTATGTTTTCCAGGTATTAATTTATGACCTCATCTACAATCCCTGTCTCCCTAACATGTATGAAACCAAACTGTAACATCACCACCACCAGTCCACCTGCTCAAGGCTCCCTGGGTCATGTCCTCAAATCTGGCTCAGAATAAACCTCTTTAAATCATATTACAGAGTGTGGCTTCTTTTTAGTCAACACCTGCAAGGGAGTGGGGGTGGGGCGGGGGTGTCAGGGGTCCCAGGACCCTAAAGCTGCAGCCGTCCCAGAGCAAACTGGTTCCAGCCAGTGACACCGCACGGAGGAAGTGTCCCCTGTAGGGAAGCAACACATGGCTTCTCCCCACACTCCTTGGTTCTTTGGCTGGGCTACAAATTAAATTGGCGTAACAGGAGAAAACGGCACGTTCAACTACATTTGTACACACAGGAGTCCACAAAATAGAAGACTCAAAGAAGGGTCAGATGATCAGACCTCACACAGCATCTGAGCTGCAGAAAGGAAGGGGCCTTTGTGGCGGGAGGGGGATGGGGGTCTGGGGAGGGGGAAGGGCAATAGAGGCTGTCCAGAGCTGCCCTTTTCTGATGTAGATACTTTAGCTCTTGTTGATTTCCTTTACAGATATAGATCTCTTTTACAAAAGGACAGCTTTTCCGAGCTACTCCTGTGTCTGCAGCTTCTCGGAATAACCAGCTCAAAATATGTCACAGAAGTATATTTTGGGGTGGGCACATTCTGGTCTCCTATTGTTGTATTTTGGGATGCGGCGTCTTAGCCCCCACCATCCACAAGACCATGAGAGAATTTGCCAATATAAACCATACACAAAATAAACATTTTAAATATGATATTAAAATATAACGACAGAGGTTGTAGCATTTTCTTTCCTCAACGAAAAGGATAGTCTTGCTGTCGGGAACCCCTGTCCCTAGAACACTGTCCTGTTGCTGAGTGCTGGTCATACGCAGGATTCGTTTATATCCCATTGGGACATTTAGGAAATACTTTGTGTTACTACAGTTGTTTGTGTACATGCTTGTTTCCTCTATTAGTAAGAAAGTTCTATAGGGGGAGAAGATGCAATGTGTTCAGTGTTGGCCTAATGAGGCCCCCCATAAACCCTCCCCCCTTCTCCTCCTAAGACAAAGGATACAAGGGGCCCAGTGAGCCCCACCCTCAAAGGAGTTCCTGTCAAAGGACCCTACCTCACCAAAGCCCTCAGGGCAAGCTGTGGAATTTGCCCTCGCCTATGGCCCCATATAACAGGGGCCTCAAACTGCCCCCAGGTGCAAGAGCCATCCCTGCCCTCCCTAGGCAGGAGGCCATTTCCTTTCAGTAAATCTGGCCTGACCCTCTTCACTCTAAGTCTGTCTCTCCGCCCTGCCGCCCCTCATTCATCACTAAATGTATCATGTTTAGCATAAGTACCCAGTAATTTCACACTTAGCGGACCCTGAATGCACATGTGAGTGAGGAATGCGTGAATGAATGATTTCTCCTGATAAGCCACTGCTGAGTGCCCGGAGGAAGTGAGTCCAGCGGGCCCTGCCTCCTTCCTGACAAACCCACGAACCCACGCTGGCTGCCAGAGACCCTGCTTTCGCCCTAACTCGTCATACACCATCTACTAAATAATCAATTCTAAAATTTATTTCAGGAACTTGGCCTTGTGAAAAGTGAGACGTCTCCCCGTCTCCAGTTTACATCTCCAATTTGTCACGATTTTATCAACATCCCGAAGCGTGTTGTCGCAACCATCTGTCCAAGCTCGCTCGCTCGGGAGCAGGGATGACGGAGCTCTGTGCTGGGCAGCCGCTCATTTGCCACTTGCGTGCTAACAGCTGCTTGGGACCGAGGTGGTCGGTTCAGGGAAATAGACTTTGCAAAGTCTCTAAACTTTCAAAACTTCACACTCCTATCAATAAAAATATTTGTGAGCACGTATCTTCAGTCTATGCAGATACATGTGTACATTTATGTATGTAAGGACATACATAAATGTGTACATTTATGTATGTAAGGACATACATAAATGTGTACATTTATGTATGTAAGGACA
>NW_003852592.1:641348-651646 GCF_000181295.1 Otolemur garnettii | reverse complement strand
GTGTACATTTATGTATGTAAGGACATACATAAATGTGTACATTTATGTATGTAAGGACATACATAAATGTGTACATTTATGTATGTAAGGACATATATGTGTAAATCAAACACGTGTATTGCCGCCACATGTACCTTATACAACACACAGCACAACAGAAATTCAAAAAGAATGAGCTTTTAGAAGTCTAGATAAATAGAAGGTCAAATGACTTCTTCCTGCTGCTTTTATCACGCTGCCCAGTACTGGGCCCATACCCCAGAGACCCAGGACTAGCCTTACAAGGATAGTGAGCTAGTGGTTCAGGAGGCCAGAGAGGTTCACAGCCTCCACTGCCCTGTGCCCCTAGACTCCAGCCATCTTGTCTAGCTGTGCCCTTGTCACATGGTGAAGAGCCGGCCATGTGGCTGCACCCCGGGAAACAGGAACTCGTGAACAGTAGAGGGCAGCTTGGCTGACTCTGGGCCTGTGCTCAGCACCACTCGGCCTTCCTTGCTCACCTGTAAGACAGGAAAGTGCACCCTGATGCACCCCTACATTTCAGACCGTTACCAGCATGCTCTTTTTATTGAGAGGGTGGTGTCTAGGAGAAATGAAGTCGCTCAGATCTTACGAGAAGACGCATGGAAGCGTTCTTCCTCTCCTAGCTGGTAGCTGGAGATGCAATTACTTTGAGACGCGGTAAGGCACAATCGAAGGGAAGAGAGGTGGCCTGGGTAGATAAGAAAGGGAATGGGCGGTAACGAGCCACAGGAGGAAAAAAAAGCACCCAACTTAGGAAAGAAACACACATATTTATTCAACTTTTCTCCCTCCACTTTTTCTCCAGTTATTTATTAAACATAAAGAGACCTTTTTCAGTGTAGTTGTATGCATTTTTAAAATGTATTACGAAATGTTTATGACATACGAGAAAAGGCAAAAAAATACAACACAGGTATCCACCACTCAGCTTAAGAAATACGACCCCACACCCAGTTAAGTCCAGCCTCTGTGGCTGCTCCACCACCTCCCTCCCAAAATGCAAATTTTGTATTTGTCACTGCACCACACACTTCTATATATTTTAACAACATACGTATGTATCCGTTGCAGTATATGAGGTTCCCTATGAGTCATTTTAAGCTCAAAAAAGGTCTCATTATATTATCATCACTTTGAGTCATTAACTCACTCAAGCAACAGATACTTATAAAGTGCCTACTGTAGTCTTTGTGCCGTGATTAATCCTAATACAATGAAAAACCTCTTTACTCCCCAGTCCTAGAGAAATGTCAGCACCCACAACATGAAAAATGATTCCTTCGCAAACTCATTTCCAGAATTTGCAAATTCTTGCAGCTTGGCCCTCACCACGCCTATGGAAACAGACACTATTTCCTCAGAACTGTTCTTTTCTCAGGCAGAACAATGATGGATATTGTGATTCAAGGAGGAGGGCATTATTTTCTGTATAAAGATGTGTTGGGAATTTCTCCCTTGAGCTATGAAAGGTGGGAGTTCGGTCCCTGCTCCAGCTAATCTCTTTCATTTTCTAGGCAACCGAGTTCAGATTAGTGTGGGATTCTCTTAAATCTCACCCAAGGGAGCTCAGGGATGGAGACATGTGCTCAGGAGTTTATGCTAAAGGGACTCACCAGAGTCCCAGTCTGCTGAGTCTCAGCGAGTGAGCTCGTCGTGGCCGTGGACCTGGTCTGTCTGGCTCCAGAGCCTGTGTCCCTTCCAGAGGTCCCAGCTCAGGGTCCACTCCAGGGTGACGACCCCCACCTTTTGCCTTCCACTGGTCACAAGTGGGTTGAACAAGAAAAGTGAGGGCAGATTTCAAACTGCCAGCAGAGTAACACAAATACGACACTTCAGGGGTCCCTAAGTGGGAAGTCTTCTGGGACGAAGTGTGGCTCTTTCCAGGTGCGGACAGGAACCACACTTTCCTTAGGACCTGGAATCAATCCTACAGCGACTGCTCACCTGACTCGGACACCTTTGCTGGTCCAAACGCACCCCCCTCCCTTCTGGTTCTCTATTACACAGGCTTCTGGAGAAGATTTTCAAGTTCACGGTGTTCTTGTCCCTTGGATTTGGTAAATCAAAGTAGTTCCACGACTATAAATGATCAATACTCTATTAATCTTTCATCACGATTGCTGGTAAGCTGCAAACCTCTCTGCTCCCCCTAGAACTGGCCTGCAAGTCACACTTTCACTTTAATCACACTCTTGCCCCCTGCTCTTTGGCTGTGCTCAGACCCAGGGCAGGAGGCTCTCCCTCTGCACAGTCAGAGGCAATTCTGGCCACCAACAGCCTTTCCTCAGATCTCTGCCTTTGTGATCAGCTTCACGGAGAAGCACCAGCCCGAGCTCAGTCCTGAAAACAACCCCGTCTTCTCCAGGTGGAGATTCTGGACAGGCAAGGGAGGTTTTACCTCACCCCCGGTCCTGCCCACTAGTGACTATTCACAGGTGACCACCGGTCTTTCAAAGTCCTAATCCAAAGAGGCCTGGCTGGTCAGGCATCCAGCACTTTCTAGTCTTACATATGTGAAGGGTTGTGTGTGGGCCGCTTGGTGCCCCAGTCTGCCAGCTGTGAGATCCTTTATCCTTCCTTTTCTGTCTATACAATTACCCAATTTTTCTAGAAAAGGTCCATCCTTTATCTAACTGCCCATGACCCCAGCAGGCTGTGGTTCTCAGTCCTTGGATCTGAATTACTCACTGTAAGAACCTCCAAGCCAGTCCCTTTTTCCCAGAGTCACATGCCTGCTACTGGGTACCAGATCTCAAAGACGGCCTGCAAGCCCCCGGACGGACACACACACACACCCCATCCATTGCCCTCTGTCCCTACACACAGGACACAGCCTCCCCAGACACACAATCCTCCTAGCTTCTGGCCTCCAGTACCCCCCCAGGGTACCTCCCACCCATGTGCTCTGGGTTACATTGGTACCAGAGCCCATCCCTCTCCCAATAAGGAACAGTGTTTTCTTCCTTGGTTTTAAGAATAAATCATTTCATTGTAAATAGTTAGAAAACACCAAAAAGTAAAAATTGGCAACATAAAAATTACCCATAATCTCTCCATCCCGTGATAAACATTATCTACATTTTGATACACTTTCTTTGTCTTTTTTCTTTGCATAGGAATAATATGTATTTTTTCAGAACTGGACTTAGATGCTGTATGATATTTTGCATGTTGCATTTTTTTTAAGCCTCAGTGTAACAATAAACATACCACTTTTGTTCCTGCCCCCATCTCTTCATGGGAACTATTCTCAAAGTCCCCTCTTTCCTTCCTGATCCGTCTCAATCTTTCCCTACCTTTAACTCTCTGTCCTGCAGAGCCTGGCTTAATAATTCTCGTTTGTATTAATTTTGTTCCTGTCAATATAGTCAGCCTCTATCACATAAAATTGCGTAATTCACTGCTTGATACATTGTCTCATCCAAACATCTTGAGCCCCTGATCAGAATTCTGTTCAAGCTTCTAACAAACAGCAACTATGTCTCACACACAGTAGGTGCTCAGTAAATATGTGTGGTTTTCAGACGGCTTTGTATTATTTGGATTTTATTATTTCCTCCACCCTTTGTTGTTTCTACGCACAGGAGGTAATCCTCAGTCTAGGTTGCCAGGAATAAACACCTCTAATCGTGGCATCCCTTCTGTAAAGTTAGAAAAGCTTGGGACCTACAGCCCATATTTTCATGCTTCAACCCTTCCTTTGCTGGTGTGAGTTAGATACAGTCTCCCCCAGTAGGGTTAGCTGAGATGGACCTGCGTGGGGCTGGAAGCAACTTGGCCTTTTCTGGGTTGAACCTTATCAAAGGTTGGTCACCCTGAGGCCTGAAGGATTCAACATCAAATGAAGAATAAGGAGATGCAGACCCTCCTCCACAGGCCACTCTCACGACTGTAAAGTAAAAAAAAAAAAAAAAGGCTTTTAAAAGTTATGTTACATGAGATTGCTAGTTAACCACAGTTATTTTCTAATCTTAAAGTAATGAAAAGCCCTTTTCTGACCCCACATGTCAAAGGCTGTGCCTTCCACACACCTCCCCCCGTGCTCACCCCATGCTTCTGCCTGAGCAAGGATGATTAACCCTAGGACTGGTTAGAACTCACCTGCTACTAACAACAGACTAAGATCATTCCTGAGTCCAGCTCAGTCCAGGACAACAGAAACTAAACCAGACACTGTCACCTAAACTCTCCAGGGGGATTTTAACTCTAAGTGCTCAGCACCGACTTCCAATTATCTACCATCCCTCCATTACCTATGTTGAATGTTTAATTTTCTATTAGAGGCTGCGTGCTCCAGGAAGAGCAGGAGGAGGGGGAGGAGGAGGGAGAGGCAGAGGAGGCAGGAATGCCAGCAAAGCTCCCTGTTCCCTCCCACACACCATTCCCACTCCTTGGTCCCCCAGCCCCACCTTCCAACCCTGTACTTTCTCAGCTGTGTGACTTTCAGAAATCTTGCAACCTCTCTGGGCCATAGGAGGCTCATGGCCTCCTTCCAGCTCCTGGCCCAACATTCTAAGAAATATCCACCTTCACCATCTCCATGTTCCAAACTTCAAAGTGCCGCTCTGAGGCCTGTGTGTGTGGCGGAGCAAAATTAATTACAGAGCCCAGCTGTGGCCACCAGCCTGTATGTCTGCCTGACCCGCCTTAGCTTCAATAGCCGCCCAGGTCCAGGCGCTCCCCAGATGCCACCTCCACCAGGAAGCCCTGCCTTCCTGGAAGTCACCACCGTGACCCCCAGATGGAGTGAATCTTCTCTGTTTTCCACGTTGTTCATTATTCTGTAAGGATGCTTATACCGAGGCCTTTATGTCCTTTAAACAGTGGCAATAAAAATGCTCTAGAGTGCACTGTTAATTGTGTTATTCTGGCTCACACATACCATCTGGGCTGGGGACACTTGTAACAAAAATAGGCATTGCTCCCCATGTTTCCTAGTCTTTATATCTTTTTCGGGGGGGGAGGGGAGCACTTTTCATTTTCGTCTGAGAGAACGTCTGGCAGGGGCGCCTGCTGACCGCGCGGCGGGGGCGGGACGGGGGTGGGGCTGGGGGCGGTCCGGTGGCGGGGGCGGTCCTGGGGGGACCCCGACGGTCGCCCCAGGCCCGTTCCAGCGCCAGCCGCTTTCCCCTCCCGCCCGGGCCGCAGTCCTCTGCAGAGCGCCCCCTGGCGCCACCAGCCTCCGTTTACTCAATAAATCCCCGAAACCAGTTCTGCTGCGACGTCTTTGGAACCGTTAGGGAGGTTGCCCTGCTCACGCGGCCCCTGTCCCGTGGAGATGTCCCCTTTGCACCTCCTCGCCTCGGGCACGAGCCACCGTTTACATATCAGGGGCTTTGGGGAACCGCTTTCCAGAGCCCGAGAGTTGGTGTTCAGCAACTTCCTCCACAAGCCATCAAAGGAAAACCTCAATTTTGGCATTTCCTAGAAAAAATATGTCACTGCGGTTTCTTCTTGTGGCTTGATGATCTTGGCTTTCGTTGATGAAACAAAACCCAAAGAACAAGGTCTGGGCAGCAGTAACCCTACTGATATCTTGGAGGGGCTCCATCCTCAGGGCAACCTTACCAGGTGGGGGCGTTACTGTTCCCATTCTGCAGATGCAGAAACTGAGGCCAGAGACCGCAATGCTACTTGCCTAAGGCTGCACCTGCCGCGAGTGGGGCTGGGTGTGCACCCAGGCAGTCTGACCCTGAGACTCAGCCTGCCCCACCGGGCCCTGCTTGGCCCAAATCTAACCCACTCTGTAGGATCTGGCATTACAAGGTACAAGTCTTGAGAATAAGATAGAGTCATTCAGGCTGGGGCTGAGACCACACAGCTGGTCTGGTCCGTTTAGCTCCTACGTGACCTTCACCTCTATCTCCCTATTCTTGCTGTTTTGTAAATTCAGCTCTAACCTAAAAATGTATATTTTGAGTAGTTCAGGGCAATTGATTTAGGAGAATAACTTTTGAATGGGAATGTTGTTTGAGGTCATGGGTTATGCCAATTATTGTTGTTTAAGATAAAGATTAGCATGATTTTTACTTTGAACTTTGCCGTATAAAACTGTGAATTTATTACTGGACAAAGAGGGTCCAGCTGCCTGTCGTTGTCACAGTATACAGAGACAGGGACCGGTCCACCAAGCTTTATTTGTCAGAAAACCGGTGACTTTGGAAAACAGTGAGAGTAGCCTCTCCAAGACTGTTCTGTTCTTCCATTTCCAAAATCACTGCTTTATACCTAAAAGTTCAAACTAAAAATAATGTTAATCTTTATCTTAAACAACAATAATGGGCATAACCTATGACACATAAGAAACAAGAATCAACATTACCCATGACCCAAAAATGACATTCCAGTTTAAAAGTTAATCTCCTAAGTCAATTGTCCTAAACTACTCAAGATATGCATTTTGTCGTTGTTGTTGTTGTTGTTGTTGTAGTTTTTGGCCGGGGCTGGGCTCCAACCCGCCACCCTCGGCATATGGGGCCAGCACCCTACTTCTTGAGCTACAGGTACCGCCCTCAAGATATGCATTTTTAGGTTAAAGCAAGAATGGGAGATATGGGGTGAAGTAGGAGCTAAACCGCCCGGACCAGCTATGTCGTCTCTGTCCTAGCCTGAATGAGTTTGTCTTAATCTCACTACATGTGCTTTCAATTTTGGAAATGGAAGAACAGAATAGCCTTCAGATGCTGCTCTCCCTATTCTCCAGAATCCCTGGCCTTCCGACAAAGTTTGGCGGACCTGTCCCCATCTCTGCATATTGGCTGACAGCGACAGGCAGCCAGACCTCCGTCTGGTAACATTTACAGTCTCCTAGGACTGTGGTTTTCTGAAATTCAGGCTCTCTTTCTGAGTCCCCATTTGAAGTGCACTAAGGGAGCTCATTGTTTAAAAGACGGTCATCCCTTAACTGTCTTTTAAAAAGAAACCCTACTTGGCAAGGTTTTATAAGTGAAGTCTCCTCTTTGTCTAGATTTCCCCCCAGATAATAACAATGAAAGTATCTATCACAGTGGTTCTCAACCTTCCTAACGCCGCATTGTATTTTCATTGTTAAAAAGGTGTCACGACCCACAGGTTGAGAACTGCTGAATTCTAGCACATCTTTACCTGGCACAGGATAAGTACAAAGTAACTATTGGGTGAATCTAATTTTGAGCTTGCAGGAATCCAGCCAGAAACACTGACTCAGCCACTCCCTGCATTTCATCCCAGGAGGAATAGGGCAGTCCCCTGAATACAGGCAGTCAGTCCCGAGGCAAAGGCCAAAACTGCCGCCCACCCCCGGCCAGGCTTCTAGACCCGGGCCCATGACCAAATAGCCACCACCCCTCTCCTTTTCTTCAAAATGCACAGATTTCCACAGAATTTCTACAAAAATACATACACTTCCAGATAAGCACGAAGTTCCCCTCTGGGGTCATTTGTTCCCAACTAGGCTTATTAAAATAGGAAACTATTTTTAAGTTAAATCATCAATCAAAAGTATTCTCCATTCTGGTACGGCTGCTTTCCACAGATAATAAAATCCCATCAACTTGCTCCAAAGAAAAAGTGACCTACATTAACAATGACAGCATGAATAACAATTAATCCTCCATTGAAATGTTGAGAAGCTGGGATGGTGGTGAAGGCCAGATTCCCAGGGAGTGGCAGGATCTGCGATCTTGATGCTAAGCTTGAGGCAGATAAGAGAAGACTGTCAGGACTAGGACTTTCAGAAACAGGCCCGACAGCCCACATCAAGGCGTGGAGGCAGCAAACTGCTTGGAGCCCACGGGGAACAGGAACACAGTGTGGCTGGAGCAGAACATCACAGCGGCTCAGTCCTGCAGGCCTGGCCTGGACAGCTGGGGCTTTCCCTCTGTCCTGAGCAGCCCGGGGGTTTCAGCAGGTCTGTGGCACACTCAGCAGGTCACTGCGGTGGCTGAGCAGAGTGAAGTTGGACAGGGTTGGGGTGCTGAGGCCTAGACCAGGCCATGGCTCCAGGGTGGAGAAGAAGGGAAGGAGGGTCTGAGAGACAGTCAGGAGTGGTCGCTGCGGCCTTGGGAGGTGACCTTGAGTGGGAGCTGAGGGGGAGGCAGGAGGAGGGAGCTTCAGGCTCCCAGTGCTAGTCAGTGGGCTGGGCCCAGGTGGCCAGTGCATCTGGGATGTCAGGGCAGCACTGAGATTTGGTTCCTGTGGGCTCCTGGAACACACCAGCACCTGCCCTGACCAATCAAACTCCAAGCCTGTGACACGAGTCCCACAAAGGCGGGGCTGTGCTCTCCAGCCTGGCCCAGCCTGTGCCCCACCATTTGGGGCCGAGTTGCCCATCTGCAGCTAGACCCAGAGCTGTGGAAAGAGACCTCTGGGTCCAGTGCTGACGTTGAGTGATCACCATGGTGAGATCCTGATGACAATGAAGAGTCACAGAAAATACAAGAGTCCAGCTCTGCTTAGCAGAGATAATGTAGCTGATGGAGCCCTGAGTAGGGACCTCGGTGCACCTGACCCTCCTCTGGGGCATGGCATCAGGGTCCTCCCGCTGATGGGCATGTGGAGGCCACACTCCTGCTGGCTCCAAGCCCCGACTGCGACTGCGAGGGTGGAGCTGAGTGAAGCAGCTCAGTACTGCCGCTCTCTGCCTCCCTCCTGCTTGGCAGCCTGGCAGCGGCGGCGTCCTCCCCCAGGGTCCACCCTGCCCGGGCAGTAGTGCTCAGGGACCTCTTAGGCTTCGCAAGGCTTTCCTACAACTTAATGTCCGATGTGAAGGCATCAAGAAGAAGGTTAAGAATCAGGCAGAGCAGCTACTACTCTGAGAAGCAGTGGGTGTCCAGAGGAGCCAGGGCAGCCCTCCTTGCATCCGTTTACAGGAGACGACGGTGTCTGTATGTCCGGTGGGGGAGACGTTGGGGCCAAGGCTGCATAATCCCCTCGTTATGGGGGCCTTGGCAGAAAAGATTCAAGCTTCGAGGAGGAAGACTATGTGGGCAGGAGGGCCAGCACGCCACGTTCAGGCACTGCCTGCTTTTATTCAATCTGCACTGAGATGGTTTTCACATCTTTAAATTGTTGGGGGGGGGGGAAATCAAAGGAGGAACAACGATTGTGACAGAGAATGTGTGATCCACAGAGTAAATATTTATTACCTGGCCTGTTGCAGAAGTTGGTCACGTCCTGGGCTGGACAATGGCCCAGGTGTCTCCAACTTTGGGATGGTAACTCAGGGTTCGGGTGACCTCAGCACACTGCCCTGGAGAGGTCCGTGGTCCCTCCCTCCCTGTGGGGCACCCACGTCCAGAACCCAGCCCAGAGAGGCTTCAGGCAGGCCAAAAGGAGACACGTACAGGGCAGAGAGAGAGAGAAGGAGCACTGCTCAGGGCAGACCTGCTGGTCCCGGAGCCTCAGAGCCTCGGACTGGGCCTGTGCCCAGCACAGCCGTCCAGGTGTGGGTGCAGACGCTTCCCCTTGGGGCTCTGTCAGGGACTATGTGGTCAAAGGCCTCAGAGCAGTTCTGGGAGGCCCTGATTTGCCAGAAAGTTCCCCTGTGCCAGCACAACTCACAAGGCTCATCAAAATGACCTCCTTTCCTGCTGCAGGTCCCTTCTCAGCAACAAAAACCTGCTGACAGTTCAGCATTTTTGTTAACGACCAAAATTTTAAAGAAAAAGAAAAAACACCTGAGTTCTTGCTGTTTCTGCGGGGCGAGGAAGTCATTCGTAACATAGATAAACGAGGCGAGGCTTCCGTCCTCCGGTAATTTCGTGCTCCATCTCCCATCTACAACAGCAGGTACCATGTGATTAAAGAACAAGAGCTCATGATGACAAGCCTCGCTGTGCCGTGAGCCCGTCCCCGCAGGGTCTTTCCCTGCTATCAGCCAAGCAGTGCAGGCAGTGGCCCTGTCTTCCCTGGGACAGTGGGGGCTCCTACGTCAAGCTGCGTCTCTGAGTGTCCTGGCTGCCAACAGACCTGGGTCTCTGAGCAGGAGGGTCGGACAGAGGTTTTGGGGGCAGTGGGCACAACATGGGCCTGGAGGTCTGGATGGGAAGGTCATAGTCTTGGGTCTGAGGTGAGCAGCTGTGTGAAGTTTCCCCAAAGAAAACACCAGCAAAACACCCTCCTACAGGGCTCGGCACCTGTGGCTCAAGCCACTAAGGCGCCAGCCACATACACCTGAGCTGGCAGGTTCAAATCCAACCTGGGCCTGCCAAACAACAATGACAGCTGCAACCAAAAAATAGCCGGGTGTTGTGGCAGGTGCCTGTAGTCCCAGCTTCTTGGGAGGCTGAAGCAGG
>NW_003852592.1:631464-640458 GCF_000181295.1 Otolemur garnettii | reverse complement strand
CTCTGCCCAGGGGGACAGCTTGAGGCTCTGTCTCCAAAAAAAAAAAAAAAAAAAAAAGAAAGACGCTGTGTTTATTTATCACTTGAGGACATGGTGCTTCTGCTCAGGGGCTGGGGAGAAAACGCACGGAGGGGTGGGCTTCCTATCCCACTAGTAGTAGCCTGGTGATCTGAGGGTGGTGATCTGAACCTTCACTTCCCCACCTGTAGAATGGGAAATTGTGACAGTTAAGTGAAATAATAAGCACGAATGCATTTAGGCGGTCCACGCACACAGCTGACCTTTAGAAATGTGGGTGCAGTGGGTGGCACCCAGAGAACACTAAGGGGGCATTGTTCATGCTCAAAGGCAGCCAGGACAGCGTGGGCGCCCTGGACTCTGGGCAGAGAGGAGAAGGCTCTCAGATGTCCCCTATTCCACACATCCACCCTCCTGCCAGTTCTGATCTCCCCTGCGCCCCTCACAAGGCCCTTCACAGAGACAGAGCTCACAGCATTAATAACATCAACACTACCACTCAGAGAGAGCCCACGGCGCCAGACCCCGCCTCCCTTCCACTTCATGTAACCTCATCCCGTGGGAGAGGCTGTTATTATCCCGTTTTACAAACGAGGAAAGCAAGGCACAGAAAGGTCTGGTAAATTGCTCAAGGGCACACAGCTTGTGATGACAGCATCCAGGACCTGAGCTCGAGTCCATCTCAATGTTGAACCCACATTAATCACAGGCGGGGGGACCAGAATACACTGGTGGGTCTGGGAAAGGCGTGAACCCAGGATGCTTGTAAAACAAGCTATACCAGCAAAGCTAATGTTTATTAAGCACTTACTACGCGCCACATACTCCGCTGTTATGTCTTAAAGTGGTTTTTAAAAATACAACAAGGCCGGGTCACCTGTACCAGTCAGAGAATTTGCTGCGGAATGGGGAGCCCACCTGTCTCCATTACACAGGTTATAATAGGTGCTTGCACACAGCAATGGTCGCTACCACTTACATAGAGCCGGCTCTGCTCTAAATGCTTTGCACATGTTGGCTAAGATGGGTGCCCCCCATATGCTCACTTTGACTGAGATGGGGAAACTGAGTCACTCGGCCAGGCTGCTGGGACTGTTAGTGGCAAAGCTGGGGTTCTAACCTAGGCAGGCGGGCTCCAGAGTTACCTGCTTGCTGCTCAGTATGCTACTCCTCTGAGTGGTGCTGGGGCATGGGGAACAGCAGTGAAGAAGGCCCCTTCATCCCCAGGCAACTGGGAATAAACAGAGCTCAGCAGATGAGCTCGGCCTCTAGGGAAAGCACAGATGGATGGGATAAGAATTTCTTCGAAATTTCATCCAGGAAAATGGTACATGTAGCCCCGAACTCTCAGCCACTATAGGACCACCCCAGAATAAGGCTCAGACAACCCTGGTTGGGCTTGGCCGTCACTAATGACTCTCACAAACTCTCACCAACTCAGCCAAAATGACATTCCAGAAAATCAGGGGCCCCCGGCCCTCCTCAAAACTGTCAGCGTCATCAATAACAAGGAAAGTCTGAGATGTCATCACAGCCAAGAGGAGCCTAAGGAGACACAAGGACTAAATGTCATCTGGGATCCTAGGTTAGAAACATGACATTAGTGGCCGGGCGCACTGGCTCACACCTGTAATCCTAGTACTCTGGGAGGCTGAGGCGGGAAGATCCCTTGAGCTCAGGAGTTCAAGATCACCTTAAACGAGAGCAAGACCCCATCTCTATTAAAAAACAGAGAAATGAACTGGGGGCTTGTGGCAGGTGCCTATAGTCCAAGCTACTTGGGAGGCTGAGGCAGGAGGATCACAGGAGTTTGAGGTTGTCATGAGTCATGATGACACTATGGCACTGTAGCCTGGGCAACAGAGGGAGACTGTCTTAAAATAAAATAAAATAAATATTAAAGAAAGAGTAAGGACTTCTGAATAATGCACAGACTTACAGTTAACAAAACCTTGTCAACATTGGTTTATTATGTGTTAGCACATCGTGTCAGGGGCTCCCAACAGGGGAGTCTGGCTACCAGGTACGGAAACTCATCTTTGCAGTGTTCCTATAGATCTAAAACTTCTTCTTAAAATTTATTATCAAACATACATACTCTTTAACGATACAACTTAATTTTACACCTGTCTGATTTTTCGCATTGAATTTGTCTTATCTCCAATCGCTATAATAAAATACCATCAACAGGGTGACAAAAACAACAGACCCTTATTTCTCACAGATCTGAAGGCCAGCAGGCCGGTTCTGGGAGAGGGCCCTCTCTCTCTGGCTTGCAGACAGCCACCTCCTCACGTAGCTGAGAAAGGAAGCTCCACTCTCCTGACCTAATTACCTCCCAAAGGTGGGGCCTCTCACACCACCACCCCAGGGGCTAGTGTTTCCATATATAAACTGGTGGGGGCGGGGCACAAAGATTCAGTCCAGAAGGCAAATGAATTCAGTAAGAGCATATAAGCCAAAGCCAAAAAAAAGTGGTCCACTTGGAAACGACAGTAATCCTTCCTATCCCATCACACCTGTTAGGGTGGCCATCGTCCAAACAAACAAACAAACATAAGGTAAGTGCTGGCAAAGCTGCGGAGAAATTGGAGCCTGAGTGCAGTGGGTGGGAATGTGAAATGGTGTAGCTGCTGTGCCCAGCAATGCGGACGTTCCCTCCAAAATCAGAAATAGATCTATCATACGATCCACCAATTCCGCTTCTTCTTGGTGTATATCCAGGATTTCCAGGAGATACCTGCACCCCTGTGTTGACTGCAGCAATATTCACAGTAGCCGAGACACAGAACAGTCCAGATGTGCACCACCAAAATGAACAGATAAAGACAACGTGGTCCGTACATACAACAGAATGCTACTCAGCTTTAAAAATGGCTGAAACCCCACCATGTGTGACAATGTGGATGAACTTGGAGCACTAAGAAACCTTCCTGAAACAGGCCAGTCACAGGACACACAGCATCAACCTGTCTGGATGAAGTACTGAACAGTCAACTCCCAGGAGCAGAGAATGGGATGGGGGTTGCCAGGGGCTGGGGCATCACTGCTCAAAGGGCATAAAGTCTTAGTTACCGCAGATAAACGCCTGCGAGGGACCTGCCTGGGACACAGTCCCTGCAGGAAATAACGCTGAATTGTGCTTTTCACCACTGGTTAGGAGGGTGACTCTCGGGTCAATTCCTACCACAAAAACTAACAAAACCCAAAGGAACACAAGGTAACTTTTGGAGCCGATGGGTATGTTTGTTGCCACGTCTGTGTTGCCGGATGTGTAAGTCCAAACTCATCAAACTGTATACGTCAGGCACATGCAGGTTTTTGTCCATCAACGCTACCTTAATCAAGCTATAAAAAGGGAAAGAAAGTGACCCTCTCTGCCACCTCGAGAACAGTCCAGATGGCCACAGCTCCTCATTTGTTTCCTCCCTGAAGGGTCAGCCAGGAAACGGTGGTTCTCACGGCAAACTCCCCTGCAGATGGCCCCTGAGGCACCTTCCTCTGCGGCCAGGGCAGTCTGTCCTCAGGCTGGAGTGCAGTGGTGCCATAGCTCACTGCAGCCTCGAACTCCTGGGCTCAAGATGCTCCTGCCTCAGCCTCCCGAGTAACTGGGCCTACAGGCACATACCACTACGCCCAGCTATATTTTTTAACAAAGCATGTTTAGATTTGCCTTCTGTTTTTTTCATTTGTGCACATTTCTGGGGCACCTGAGAAATTTCATTACATGCATATAACATATACAGTGATCCAGGCCGGGTATCCGGGTGCCCGTCACCTGAGTACACCTTGTTAAGGGAAGTCATGCTGCTCTGCTATCCATACTGGCTGCAGGCCTTCTATCTCACTGTGCACCTGGACCCTGTAACCCACTTCTCTCCACCCTCCCCACCCCAGTTTCCCAGGCTTATTCTGTATAGCCACAGCGTGTTTAAAGGTAAGACCAGGTACAGAAAGCCCCAGCCCTGCGTCCGGCCCTGTAGTACAGATGGCACACGCGGAACTCTGAGAAGACCCAATATGCAGCTCCAGAGAAGGTCAAAGGGATAGTGACCATGGAAAGCTAGAAAATCCTATGGGAGGGATGGGGACAAGAACTCGTTCCCAAACCCTCAGGGGTCCTCAAACTTTTTAAACAGGGGGCCAGTTCGGTGTCCCTCAGACCGTTGGAGGGCCGGACTGCAGGTCCCAGGACGAGTTGGCTGCTAAGCAGGACAGGCGGTGGCGGTAAAAACACCCGGTGGGCTGGATAAATGTCCTAGGCGGGCCGCATGTGGCCCACGGGCCATAGTTTGAGGACCCCTACCCCTGGAATATCAGAGAGCAGATCTCTCTTAGAGGTGGAAGGAGGTGATTTTATTTTATTATTTTTTAAATTTTTGTTGTTTTTAATTGTCTGGGGTTCATTGAGAGGACAAAGAATTAGGTTTACACTGATTGCATCTGTTAGGTAAAGTCCCTCTTATACTTGTGTGCCCCCCAAGAGGTGTGCCATACACCGTGACCCATCCCCCTCCCTCCTCCCCTCTCCCCGCTCCCTCATTCCCCTACCCCCCCTTGCATTAGCTCATCTAGTGCCTTCATATTAGAATTGAGTACAGTGGATTCTTGCTTCTCCACTCTTGTGCTGCTTTACTAGGAAGGAGGTGTTTTAGAACATATTTATAGCGGCATATGAGTAAGGGCGTGCAGCGCATCGACTCAACACAAGTGCAGCCTAGAGATCCTAGAGGTGGGTCGGGAGGGTGCCTTAGATCACACGTCACAAAACCACACATTTGTCACTCAGGGAAGCCAAGCAGGCTGGGGAATGTCCTTATGAGGGGAGGGCAGCTGTGCCCCTGCCCTGGGCAACCCCTCACTCTGACAGGCCTGGGTATGCCTCAAGGATTTCATACATGAACCATGGGTGAGGCCTGGTCCAGTAAGGACAGCCAGAGACAGCCACAATGCCAGGGCTGTGGGCGTAAAGCTAGATCCAGGTTAGAAAAGTGGGTGGACAGGTACAAAGACCCTCGGGACTACAGGACCAGGACACACAAGTGGAGGTGACACCCTCCCTGACCACTGTCACCAGCTGCGCTCAGCCACCTGCCCCACCCACCACACACAGGCACACACAGGGCGCCCTGGAAGGGCAGCACAGGACACAGAGTCCGGCTTCGGCCCTGCCTACCCTGCCACCCCTTACTGGTGTTTTGGGCACGCCACAAATTCCCCACCAGCCTCGGTTTCTGCAGCTATAAGTGCAGAGCAGCCTACAAAGACAGGAACAAAAAGTTGGGGGAACGTTGAGTTTGTGTGAACTGGTTTCTTCGCAATTAAATGGCCCGTTCTGCTTTGGACCGCATGGACCCAAGGAAGGACGAGGTGGGTGAGAGCGGAGCTTCCAGACGCCCCAGGATGCCAGGACGGGCACTGTCTGCCTGGCTGGTGTTTATTTTGAAGGAGACACTACCCACCACGCTCCCCAAAGTAGGCTGGCAGCAAATTGTGTCACACGAAGTTGTGAATTTCTAAACCAACTGACTGGAGACTTCTGCCTTGGCTCTTCTCACCTGGGTCTGTTGCAGCGCCTCCCCCGGGAGACCACCAGGCGAGGTGCACGCCTCTGGGAAGAGGGCCTGGGGCTGGGGCATCCGGCTGGTGAAACCACGAGCCCTCCCTCCCTGCTGCCGTCCCACCCACGCTGGCAGCGGGGAAGGGAGAAGTGACTAACTCTAGGAAACCAGCTCCTTCGCATAAATGTGCACAGACCACGCCTTCCGAGGCAACTGGCTGAGCACCAGTAACTGCGAATGGAAGTGTCTCCTGTTCCTCCTTTCCATCTGTTTTCTCCTTTCCCTCCTACTACTTTCTTAAACACACCAAAATGATTTTAAGTTTCTACTTGCAAAGAGTACGCGCTGGAGCGTGCGTGACCCAGAGAAGCCTTGAACATTGATACAACAGGTTCCCCGACACGCCTGCTCCCTCCTGTCTTCCCCCGCCTTTCTCCCCAGATACATCTCCACCATTTCCTCTGCAAAACAGAATGTTTCAGACTCTAAGATTTCTTACCTAAAAGGGTGCACAGTGCTCTGACTGTGCCACACTGTGCCCCTGGGGTCTGTAATTGGACAATTTCACAGAGGACAAAACTGAGGCCCAGAGCATGGCTATGGCATGGCCAGGTCTACACAGCTTCTTACATATCTAGACAAAGCCCTGACCAGAGCCTAGGCTTTCTGCCACCGTCCCCAGAGCTCTCTTCACAGGCCCACACTGCCCCGCGAAGCTGGTGAACTGGCCACACAGGTGGACTCACCTTCATGCCCTCAAAGGCCCTTTCCGGGAGTATTCACCTCTAGAACGGAGCACCAGATGAGCTGGGCCTGCAGCTAGGACAGAGCTCTGCCAAGGCCCACGTGGGCTGCAGACGTGTGTCACCTGTCCTATCTGAGTTGGCTGCTGAAGAAGGCTCAGGGCTGGCATTCATCCCAGGAACAGGGGCCAAGGGCAAATCGCTTCTTAATTACTGCTTACACTGCAAGTTTTTCCTTGGGCCTGGGCAGTGGCCAATTCCCCAAAACACACTGAGTCCCTTATCAGCCTGCAGTTAATTGATCCTAGGAATTGATCCTGCCAGATCAGTGGATTCTACTGTAATAGACTAGAGGTGCAGCAACCACCTCTCCCACAGGCTCCTCTCCCAAGCCTCCTGCTTCCCACCCCACCCTTTCAGTTTGCAGCCAGGCCTTCCTCATCAGGGCCTCAGCCTCACAGCCCACCTGGCCTGGGCTGACCCGCACAGCCTGGGGACTGGAGAAGGCCTCTGCTCCACAGCCCTGGCACCAACCCTCCTCCAGCAGACAGAGAGGTAGTATCATGCACACCCCACGGGGTTTTCACTCACAGCCCCGAGGCAAGCAAGAAAGGAAAAAAAAAAATGACTTCCCCACCTTATGGTGGAGAAACTGAGATTTAGACAGCAGAACAGAATCACAAACTGGGAACCCAAGGAGAAAATACAAACAAGTGATGTATACACCTTGCATTGACAAGAAGTGACCCCCAAATCTCAGCAGAGCTTGACGTCAGAATTTTACTCCTCACTCATCTCACAGTCTCATGTGAGCCAAGGGGCTTTCCAGGTGGCTGTGCTCCCAGTGGACACTCAGGGATGATGTTAGGATCTCTAAGGTTTACCCAGCCCCAAGTGCCCAAGTGAGGAAGAGGTGCAGGTGGATTTGTGGCCAGGCCCAGAAGAATGTGCTTCCCTGTGCACACACCTCATTGGCCAGAATTAGCCATGTGACTAACATGCTTCCCTGTGCACACACCTCATTGGCCAGAATTAGCCATGTGACTAACATGCTTCCCTGTGCACACATCTCATTGGCCAGAATTACCATGTGACTAATGTGCTTCCCTTGCACACACCTCATTGGCCCAAATTAGGCATGTGACTAATGTGCTTCCCTGTGCACACACCTCATTGGCCAGAATTAGCCATGTGACTGCCAGCGGCCAGGAAGGCTGGGGATGCAGTTTTCCTGCAGAAGAAGAGGGAGGAAAAGGCAGGTGGGCATCTTCTCTGCTTGAGAAGTGATAATGACTCTTGAATTGATAGAGTTTTCTGTGCCGAGCCTTGGCTAGGAGATATACAAACATCATCACGTTCAGTCCTCAGGACCATTCACCTTCATTATACACAGGAGGAGAGTCAGAGAATCTAGTGTTCTAATATATGAATACATTCTTTGGGTGTAAAATTAAAACACTACAGAGAAGAACCTAACCCTAAGTCCATCCTGCCTCCCATCCCAGTTTCTACCCCCAACTCACCCACATTGATCACAGTTGTCAGCTGGATTAAGAGGCACATAACTCACAGTGATTATGCAGCTTATATATCATTTTCTTTAAAAAACAGACTGTATAATGTACATTATTCTGCAACAAACATCTAACACATATCTCTTTATATCCAGTGTTTGGCCAGGTACGGTGGCTCACACCTGTAATCTTAGTATTCTGGGAGGCCAGAGAGGGAAGAGCCCTTGAGCTCAGGACTTGGAGACAGCCTGAGCAAGAGCGAGACCCTGTCTCTACTAAAACAGAAAAATCTGCTAGCCAGGTGTTGTAGTGGACACTTGTAGTCCTAGCTACTTGAGAAGCTGAGGTAGGAGGATCTCTTAAACTTGGGAGTTTGAGGTTGCTAGGCTGATGCCACAGCACTCTAGTCTGGGCAATAGAGTGAGACTCTGTCTCATAAAATAAAATTTAAAAAATTACAACATTCAGTGTTTTTTTCTACTAGATCACTTGACCTTGTAAATTTTAAACACAGAGCAATTCCTTTGGAATAAGGTACAGAAGTTCTGGGCTAAAATGTCAGTGCCCCACAGGAGGAGCGTAGAAGAGGAAGTAGTAAGGAGCTCACACCCAAACTCAACAATATCGGTCACTGTAGGGCCCAACAGGAGACCCGGCGTGGGCTGCTAGGCTTCTCTTCCCCCATTATCAGCGCCTGTCCCATCACCTGGTCTGGGAACACTCTGCTCTGTGCTCTGAGATTCTGTCCTGTGTGGATGTCTCTCTACAAACACCTGGGATACTGGGAGCTGGTGACATTAATGGATCCCATGGAGCTGCCGTCCCCAACCCCCAGGCCGAGGACCAGTATCAGTAGGAACCAGGCTGCACAGAAGGAGTCGAGCAGCAGGCAAGCCAGGGAAGTTTTATCTGTATTTACAGTGGCTCCCGGTCACTCACATCACTGCGTGAGGTCCGCCTCCTATGACATCACTGCCTGAGCCCCACCTCCTATGACATCACTGCCTGAGCTCTGCCTCCTGTCAGGTCACCACCTGAGCCCCACCTCCTATGACATCACTGCCTGAGCTCTGCCTCCTGTCAGGTCACCACCTGAGCTCCGCCTCCTGTCTCTATAGCCACTTCCCATCACTGACATCACTGCCTGAACTCTGCCTC
>NW_003852592.1:627182-631281 GCF_000181295.1 Otolemur garnettii | reverse complement strand
GAGCTCTGCCTCCTGTCAGGTCACCACCTGAGCTCCGCCTCCTGTCTCTATAGCCACTTCCCATCACTGACATCACTGCCTGAGCTCCGCCTCCTGTCACAGCAGGTGTGGCATTAGATTCTCAGAGGAGCAGGAACCCTGTTGTAAACTGCACATTTGAGGGGTCTGGAGTGGGTGCTCTTTATGAGAACCTAATCACCCCACCCTCACCCCAGTCTATGGAAGAATTTTCTTCCATGAAACCAATCCCTGGTGTCAAAAAGGTTGGGGACCACTGTCCTAGAAATGTAGGAAAACGTCATCCTTTTTGGAAGGCATGAGACTACACCCATTTGAAAATAACCTCAGGTTTGCACAGCTGATGATACTGGCCGTAAGGTCATCTCATGTAATCTCTACATGAAGCCCCTACCAAAGCCGGGGGTGATATTCTCATTTTACCATCAGATATGCCAGTCCAAGGGCGGGGGCATAGACTGCCCCATGCTGGAGAGCAAAGCCCATTCCCCATCTGCCTGGGACCTTGCCTGGGACCCTGCGACAGACCCCATGTCCAGATCTGGGGCCATCACCCCAAGTGGACCTGTCCTAAGGTCATTCTGTCTGTGGATTTATTGACGGAGCTTCTACCTTCCAGAGATAGAGAAGGCACAGGGGCTGGAATCAAATGTAAAAATGATTCAAAATGACTAAATCGTGTTTGCATCTCCTACCTGGAGGAGATGGGCCGAACAGAAGCCCTGCTCTGGGTGAGCTGCCCAACGTGTCAGACTGCAGGGGTCTGTCCTCTGACCTCCTGAGCACTAATATCCACAGAAGAGACAGGCCAACTGCCCACTTCACCCCACACTAGCTCCTCTTTGGCCTTCAACTGTTGTTTTAAAAGTCTGTTGTCGTAATCTATCAGCAGTTTCTGTCCTACGTCCCCCAAGAGAGTTTAACCTCCTTGACGTTGCTGCATGGTGGGTACTTGACACATGGTAGCAGGTTTTACGTTATTTCGGTGTTTTGATGCCTTAATACTTTTTTTTTTTTTTTTGAGATGGAGCCTCAAGCTATCCCCCTGGGTAGAGTGCCATGGCATCACACTCACAGCAACCTCCAACTCCTGGGCTCAAGCAAGTCTCCTGCCTCAGCCTCCCAAGTAGCTGGGACTACAGGCACCCGCCACAACACCCGGCCATTTTTTGGTTGCAGCCGTCACTGTTGTTTGGCGGGCCCAGGCTGGGGATTCGAACCCGCCACCTTAGGTGTATGTGGCTGGCGCCTTAGCCGCTTGAGCCACGGACGCCGAGCCGATGCCTTAATACTTGATGCTTTATTATTTCACCCTACAGAACCACTCCTTTTCCAAATGATCTCTCCAGCCTCTTTTGTCCCCACATGCCAACCACAATTTTCTCTCCTATAACCTCTTAACTCTTTTTCACCAACCATGCCGAAATTTGAGAGGACACATCCATCACCATCTTCACTGGTATCTTGCTGTTGGCCAAGCACCAAGCTGTAAGCAGCAGCTCAAAAGCCTGGACCGCACCTGTGCCATAATTACTGTCACCTGGCCAGCAGCTCTGCAGAGGGTCCCTTCCTGCATTCTGCCAGCAGCCCCGAGACTGCTCACATCTACGAGCCCTCTCCATCCCGCATGAACCATGCTGGGCATACCACATAAAGTGCAGCATCCCCAGAAGACCCTGTAAGGTAAGCACAGTTCGCCCATTTTTCAGATGAAGAAACTGAGGCTTAGGCTCGGTGCTTGTGGCTCAAATGGCTAAGGCGCCAGCCACATACACCCAAGCTGGCAGGTTTAAATCTAGCTGGGGCCTGCCAAACAACAATGACAGCTGCAACCAAAAAATAACCGGGCGTTGTGGCAGGTGCCTGTGGTCCCAGCTACTTAGGAGACGAGGCAGGAGAATCATGTGAGCCTAGGAATTGGAGGTTGCTGCAAGCTGTGATGCCATGGCACTCTACCTGGGGCAATAGCTTGAGGCTCTGTCTCAGAAAAAAAAAAAGAAAGAAAGAAAAAGAAACTGAGGCATAGAGAGGTTAACATGCTTGAGGTCTCCTGGCGATTTCCTTTGGCTCTCGTTACAATGCACTGTAATTGTTTAGTCTGCTGGCGGAAAGTTCTGCTTGAATGCTTAGTAATTGCTGAAGCCAGCTGATAAGATTAAAAGATTAAATACGGGTTTAGTGAAAGCCCTTCTTCTCTGCATAAGTGACATTTTTCATAATACAAATTTAAAATAAAAGGTGATCTCTCAAAGCAAAAAAAAGAATAGGTTTAAACAGGTACCAGGTCTAATACAGGTTGGTATATCCCGATCACCCAGTATATAGTAGGTGCTCAATAAATAACCATGCCATGAATGAGAAGGTTAAGCCATATATGCCCTAGGTCTCGGCTGGTGAGTGGCTGAGTCAGCCCAGGTGTGTCTCCCTGCAAAGTCCACTACCTTGTCACATACCAGGTTGCCTGGCCTTTTTCTTAGGGAGGAGGAATTAGTTGTCACCACAATGGAAGTCCTTCAGAGAGAAAATGACCCATTGAGATTTTGGTGGTCTCTGGAAAAGAAGGCAGCTCCACTGAAATCTTACCTGTGTCTTCTCAATCAGAATTTACTCCAGCACCTGAGCTGGCTAGTGCCCCTGACCTTTGGCCATGAGAGGCCTCCCTAATCTCTAGAGCTTGGAGATCCACAAGGAGCTGCAGAGTTCACAGAATGCAATTGATTCGATCCTGATTGATATTAACAGCACAGAGTGGTCCCTGGCTTACTCAGCAGCTTCTCTCTTCGCCTCTCTCTCTGTCTCTCCCTGGCTTCACAGGGCCTTGAGAACAGCAGAGAGCAGCTTCATGCGGGCATGAAGCAATGGTGAGGAGAGTCCCACCTGCCACCAGCTCAGCTGGATCTCCCAGGTCTGGACCTGAGGCTCTCAGGGGGCCACATCAGCACCCAGGGGTTAGCATGTGTGGGCTCAGGCAGACACTTGCTAACGCCTCCTCCCCTGCCACGCCTGTTGGCCCCTGCCTTCCACCACACGGCTCTGCCCCTGGACACCGCTCCTTTGTGTCTGAGGATTGAAGACAGCCCCTACTAAATCTGGACGTGTCAGTGGGCTCAGTTACCATGTTCTTCCACCACTGGCCATAGAGCTCAAATGTGCTCATGATCAGAACCTACTTCACAGCACCATCCTCCACCTTCAGAACTCTGTCAGTCAGATAGCATCATCCCCATTTTTTAAAGCTGGAGAAACGGAGGCTTTAAGATGAAAAATAGTGCATCACGATTTCATACGGCTAGTAGGTGGCTGAGCCTGGGATACCTGCCTCCAGGGGGAGAGAGGGAGGGCAAAGTTAGGGGTTCTGAGCCTCTTGGTGCAGGAACAGGAGAGCAGGAGGATGCCTGGGAAGGGATCGGCTGGGAGGAAGGAGGGCGCTCTCATCACCAGGGTGGTGGGCTGACCACTCCATCCCACCCGTCTGAGCACTTGGGGGAACATGAAGGGAAAAGCTTGGGGTACACACTAGCTCGCACCTGTGACATCGTGGGTGTCACCACTGGCCCCTGTGCTTGTGAGATACTCTGCTAGTGACCAAGGTACTTCTACACAGCTCACTGGAAGGAGGGTCACCTGTGTGAAGGTCAGCGCAGCACCCAGCAGGACAGGATGGGGTGGGATGGAGGAGGAGGCTGGGAGAAACCCCGGGATGCTATATGCCCAAAGACTCCAGCCCCTCACTAAATGTGGCTACCACTTACTGAGCAACTGCTGTTTATGCTGTGCAGTCTCATTTCACCCCTCTAGCAGCTTCTAAGGGAACATCCTTGGCCTCATCACAGAGCTGAGGAACTGCAGCCCATGAGATCTAATGACTTATTTAGAACGACACTGGCTCGGCACCTGTGGCTCAAGTGGCTAAGGTGCCAGCCACATACACCTAAGGTGGTGGGTTCGAATCCAACCTGGGCTTGCCAAACAACGACAGCTGCAACCAAAAAATGGCCGGGTGTTGTGGCGGGTGCCTGTGGTCCCAGCTACTTGGGAGGCTGAGGCAGGAGACTCGCTTGAGCCCAGGAGTTGGAGGTTG
>NW_003852592.1:624131-627101 GCF_000181295.1 Otolemur garnettii | reverse complement strand
AAAAAAAAAAAAAAAAAGACACTGCTATCTGGTGACAGAGTTGGGAGTCAAACCCAGGTGGGTCTGGCCTCAAGGCAATAACCCCCCACCACTCAGGACCTGGCCAGTGTGGGCCTGGATTTGCCCAACTCCTTCAGGTCTCTCCTGCATTTGGCCTGCCTCTTGGAAATGTCCTCAAGAATTCAGCCTGAACCTCACAGGCTATCACGTGGGTAAATCACTCTTTCTGCCCTTCCCTTTGTCCATAGGTGGATCCTGCCTTAAGTAGACTCAACGTGCAAAAATCCAGACTTAGAAAAAATACAAAAAAGTGAGATAGGGAGAATATTAAAGGTATCTTTGACATTACAGCTATGAGGTTCCCCAGTGCATTCAGAAATACGACTCGATTTACAAAAATTCATTTGACACTCAACTTTTCAGGAACACGAATTGTCAATTTATAAGAGAACAAAACAGTTCTCTTCTCTGGCTTTCTTCCTGATACTGACATGCCAAAGGGAGTCAAGGTTTGCTGAAAAATGATTTGCTCTATAAAAATGTTCTGGCAACTTTGCTTACAATGCCTCTTTAGTGGAATGTTCAAATCAACTTCCAGAATTCCTGCATTGGAAAGGCAGAATAGAGAGGGGAAAATAGCAAACTCAGAACCGCTCTCACAAGATCAATGAAATATATTTTAGACTTTTCTTTCTTCTGAGGTCTGAACACTTAATGTTTTTCTTCCTTTGGGTAATTTTTCAACTTGAAATTTTATTATTGATTTTTCTCTGTGCCGTATTGATGCACCGCTCCTTGTCAAAATCAAATTTATTTTAATTTTTGTATCTCAAAGATGGCAAAAAAAGACACCCTGCCCCACCCTCTACACCTTGTCACAGACACCTGAGCAGGTGCACACTGGGGACACAAGGTCACCTAAAATATTCAGGAGAATATTTTATTATCAATGAATAACTTCTCTACTCAACTTAGGCTTGATGTACAACACGAAGGACAGACATGCTTTCTCCTTATCAGGCTAACATAGTATTTAATCGCTAATTAATCTTGGATTAAACACTTGGCTATTTATTATGGCTTCCAATCTTGCCAATTAGTGAAATGGCAAAACCACATTTTCCTGCAGAGGGTCAGTGCTCCCAGCTGGGGCGGTGCCAGAGCTCTGGGCACTTCCAGGAGAAAGAGAACGTTTTTAATATAGAAGCTGACGTGGTGCGGGAAGCACAAAGAAGGGAGGGGGGCTGGGTACACGTCACCACTCACTCTAGCTGCACATGTAAGATGAAATCTCGAATCTTCTGTTCAGGCGTGGTGGTTCACACCTGTAGTCCCAGCACTCTGGGAGGCTGAGATGGGTGGTTTGCTTGAGCTCAGGAGTTTGAGACCAGCCTAAACAAGAGTGAGACCCCATCTCTACTAAAAATAGGAAAACTAGCCAGGGGTCATGGCAGACACCTGTAGTCCCAGCTACTTGGGAGGCTGAGGCAAGAGGATCGCTTGAGCCCAAGAGTCTGAGGTTGGTGTGAGCTAGGACGTTGCCGTAGCATTCTACCCAGGGTGACTGGGTGAGATTCTGGCTCAAAAAATACTTGAAATATAAGAAAGAAAAAAACACTTGAATCTTCTGAGGGCTCAGCATGACCCCCAGTTCCACTAGGTTAATCAAAGCCAAGTAATCCCACTGCACCATCTAATTACTGAATTGTCTGGCAACACAGAAAGGACACACTGCCAGACAGACGTCCTGTTTGAAAAGTACCTTCTGGCTCAGCGCCTGTGGCTCAAGCAGCTAAGGCGCCAGCCACATACACCTAAGGTGGCAGGTTCGAATCCCCAGCCCAGGCCCGCCAAACAACAATGATGGCTGCAACCAAAAAATGGCCAGGCGTTGTGGCGGGCGCCTGTAGTCCCAGCTACTTGGGAGGCTGAGGCAGGAGACTCGCTTGAGCCCAGGAGTTGGAGGTTGCTGTGAGCGTGATGCCATGGCACTCTACCCAGGGGGACAGCTTGAGGTTCCGTCTCAAAAAAAAAAAAAAAAAAGAAAGAAAAGTACCTTCTGCTTCTCTGAGTGCCTCTCTGTACATTAATCCACGGGAAGCTCACCACAGCGCTCACAAGATGAGCAGGTGAGGACCCTCTTGCCACCGGCTCCTCTTTAAGCCAGTAACATCGACACCACCTTGAAACATTTTAAAAGTGTAGAATATTAGGCCCTACTCTAGACCTCTGACTGGGGGTCTGCATTCCCCAAGATTCCCTTTGACCCATGAGCACATGGCACTGGGCAGTGTGACTCCAGCACCCAGAGATCGTCTCATTCCTCTTCCTGCTGCAGGGGGGTTACACAGCTGATACTCAAGAAATGTTAGATAGATAGATAGATAGATAGATATGGATAAACAATTCAGTAAATAAATTAGGTGTGTGGAGACAGGACACAAAATGGTTACATGACCAAAGTCACAAGGATGTGAACAACCAGAACCCAGGTCCCCTCCAGACTCACTCACTTTCCATTTCTTATTGAAGCTGAAGTCTAAGCAGGAAATTCCCAGCCTGTCCCCAGTGGGTCTCCAGTCTATCTCCCAGCTCCCTCCCCCAGGGAGGATTTGGAGAAAAAGCTTCAGAACAAGGACCAAAACTGCAACCATTGTTACCTAAACTGTAAACCCAAACTGTGCTGGCTTGCTTAACAATGCAAAGAGTATAAAGGACTGCCAACCCTCCACTTGGCTGCCGACTGCCTCTCAGAGCAGTGGCCCCCTGTGCAGGTGTATTAAATTACCAATTAATTACAACTAAGTGCAGTTGAGTCTATCTTTTCAGGTCACAATGGGTACAAGAGAAGAAAGCAGGCTGTAAAGTCCAGTATGAGCTCCCCATTTTGGAAAGTGCCGGCATGAACGAACATGTGACCGCACAGGAGCCACATCCTCCCCCAGTCCACACTGTGGGTCACCGGGTCAC
>NW_003852592.1:590706-623919 GCF_000181295.1 Otolemur garnettii | reverse complement strand
TCACGTTCAGACCTCCCCCAGTCCACACTGTGGGTCACCGGGTCACGTTCAGACCTCCCCCGTCCACACTGTGGGTCACTGGGTCACATTCAGAGAGTATTTTTTGCAGAACAACTCCATCAAAGGAGCCTCTTCCTGCATGGGAGAACCAACAGGGTTCCTGTGATGTGTTTGTTTTTCAGCGACATCAGAAATCAGATCATTCTGAGCAAGAAAGTTGGGAGGAAGGTCTGTGCCAGATAATAGCTATTTTTATAGAAGCAGCACAACTCTCTGGATTGTCTGATGTGAGGTCTTTGCTCTGAGTGTGTTCTGCAGACTGGAGATATCTTTCTCCTCCTCTCTCCTGGCATTAGCTAGGACACAGGAATGCATTAACCCAAGAGGGCAGAACTTCACTCAGACCCTGCCCTTGCCGAGTGGAAAATCCTACAGCTCCTGGCTGCACACCACCCAGGTCTATCTAGTCCAATTCATCACCTAGTCCCGGCTGGGCCTGGAGACTGCAGTCCCCACGGATTTAAAGCCCTGACATTCTGAATCTAGAGCTTCAAGGGGGGTCTGGAAAGGTCTGACTCACACTCCCTCCTCAGCACGATGAAATTCTAATGTCACAGAGCCAGGACAAAGCTCCTCTATCAGAAGTCCATGGGTGAAATTCCCTTTGGGAACTTGCTTTCTGTTCCTCCAAAGGGGAAGACCCCCCAACCTGTGTGATTCATGAGCAGCTCTGAGAAACTGATGGAAGTGGGGGCTCCTCCCCCTTCCCCTGCCCCTGGGGACAATATATATAATCACACTTTTGCTTCTAGTATCAAGGGAACTTCTTGAGAGCTGTTTGTAAGGTTTCCAGGGTCTAGAAATTCCAGGCTCTCGCTGGAAAAATGGGAATAAAAGTACCTTGTGGAGTTTCTAGATATGCATGAAAAGAGCAGCCCTAACCTGTGCATCTGAAATCCAAAACGCTCCAAAATTTGGAACTTCCTGAGAACCAAATGATGCCCCAAAAGCAATGGTCACTGAAGCATTTTAGATGCTGGATTTGTAGGTTAGGGACACTCCACGGGCAAGCAGACAACATTAAAGTATTCTAAAATCTACACTTCTGGTCCCAAGCATTCCAGATAAGGAGTATCCAGCCTCCAGTGTGTACTGTTACTTGACGCCTAAGAAATGTCATCTCGTTGTCCCTCCCTCTTTTCCCTTTCCCATTAATGAGAACTGACAAGTCCTCAGGAAAGCCTCTTACCCTGGAATACTCTGAATCCTTCTTAGAGTCATTCCTTTGTATGAAGGCGTTGACAGGCTCTGTTAACTGTCCACCTGGGCAGGACCCAACTCATCTGTCTAGAGCATCTGCTGAGTGCTGCTTCCCACGTTTGGCCCTGACGGGGGATGCGGGGTGAGCCTCAGGTCACTCTGCATCCCCTGGAGACAAGAGCACAGCCACATCCCGACAACCAGAACCAGGGCTGGGGACACGAAGTGCCAAGCCAGATGTGAGTATTGGTGCTGAGGACAGCTGAGGGCATGGCTCAGAGGCCAGGGAATTGAGGTCTGAACTCCCATCCTTCTGTGGATCACCCACAAAATACAGCACAAGTTACCGTAGTCTCCTGGTCTGGAAAAATATAAACAAACCCACTAGACAAGTAACCGTAAAATCTACCTCCCAGGTCATTGTGTGAATTAAATGACCCTTGCTGGAACGTCTGGCCTCAGGTGGGACGGACAAAGTTCTTAATAATTTCTCTTATTACCCACGTGTGGCCTGGCATTGAGAGGAGGCCACTGGACCGTGGATAGAAGGCAAGGAGAATGGAGAGGGGTGAGGACAGGAAGGGAGGTGGGAGTGAGGACAGACACGGGACATAGGGTCCCATCAACCTCCCCCATCACCGTGACACTGCTGGGGCCAGCCTGGCACCATTCAGAGCAGGGGATCACAGGGGTCAGGGTCTCGGGGTTACCCAGCCATATAGGGGAGGCTGAGTGGTCCCCCACGGCGTCTGCTGTACCCTGAGGCTCGCTGGAGAAGCAGCAGGAAGAGAACAGTGAGAAACAGAGGCCAGCTGTGAGCGGGAAGTGAGAGGGCGGTGGAGACCAGTGGCACCTGCGGGCACTTCCCTGGGCTTGGCCCTCTGACACATCCATATTGCTTTAATGGCTACTGTCCTGACAGTTACAGACTATGCACTCAATAAATACCTATTGATTGATTGATTTCTTCCTTGGTTAGTGTTGCCAGGAATGAAACTATTTGAGCAATATCTCAGCACAGGGCTGTGAGCTGTGTGTCTCCCTGCCTCTCAGGGGCTTGGGGGGTGGGGGCAGCTGACCACAGGAGAACCGGCAGCTTGACCAATGACTCTGGCACCTGTCAGCTAGAGGAATGGCTGCGTCCACTGTCTGGATCCTCTAGAAAACTGCCACTCCTCTGATGACCTCTGCCACCAAGGGCTGGCTCTCCCTCGGGAAGGGGAAATGGGAAGGTGGACACGGGCAGGGCCAAAAATCTGGAGCAAGGACATCTCCCTCCCAACACCTGCCGTCAGCAAATAAGACGAGGCAGGCTATAGACTGAATCTGCTCAAACATTCATGACATAAGGAAGGAGAAGCCACCGGGTGGGGTGCAGGGGTGGGGGGAGTCTACACTCTAGATAGACATTTAAAAATTCTGCTAAGTCTCCAAAGCCCAGAGGAGCCAGATCATTAAAATCTTGTCTTCGCAGGCTAAGAATAGCTCAAGATTTATGCCCCATGGTGGACAGGACTGCTCTGCCGGCTGCTGCCTCTGACCAGGAGTTGAGACCTTGCCCGGGCTCAGACCAACCCCACTGCTGGGGTTCATAGGCAAGAGCACCCCAATCTGAGGAGGGGCTGGGTCAGCCCCGCCATAGAAGTGGGGCAGTCAAAGACAGCCAGGGCCAAGCCTAACACTCTTCCCACACACAGCCGGGACAAACCAACGAGCCTCTAAGAATCACTCCTGATTCGCAGCTGCCAAGGGCCTGTCCCGGGCTGCAGGTTGTGGCAGGAAAGGTAACCGTGTGCTGTGTGACCTGAGCAGGTTACTCAACCTCTCTGAACCTCAGGCTCCTCGTCTGAAGAACAGAGGCACTAAAAGAACCTAGTTCACAGGACAACTGGGAGGATTAGCACGGGACGTGCCCAGAACTAAACATCTGTCCCAAGGGAGACTGGGGGCCACGTGGCCAGTGATTGCATGAAGCCAGCCAAACACTCCAAGTGCAGTTGACAGACACAACTCCTGCTTCCAGAAAGTTCCTCTGCCGTTTTAACCTCAGAAATGCCATAACCCTAGAAAAAATGGCCTGAGTGATCAAAATACTTGGAAGGTCCCTGAGCCCATGGCCAAGCAGGAAGTCAGCAGAGCCGAGGCCTCTGGGGGTGTGGCTGGGAGAGGCCGTCTGGGCCATCGTCCTCAGAAGACGCAGAATCAAGTCCTGGTGAGGACGGCAGACGCACACTGAGCAAATCCCTCTCAGGTGAGGTGGCCGCTGAAGGACGCAGCAGCACATACAGAATGTGGGGTTCTACAGCAGTGGTCCCCTAACGGGGGCCAGTTTCCTGAAGACAATTTTTCCATGGATTGGGGTAGTGGTGGGAGGAACAGGGGCTCAGGGGGTGATGCTAGTGACAGGGAGTGGCTGCAAACACAGGTGAAGCTTGGCTCCCCACCCCATCACTCAGCACCCTGTGGCCCAGTTCCTAACAGGCCACAGATCAGAACCTTTTTGGCACCAGGGATTGGTTTCATGGAAGACAATTTTCCCATTGATGGGGCAGAGAGGGAGGGGGTTAAGACAGGAGGTGGGGCTCAGGCAGGAGCTGTGACACTGTATGGCCCTGTTCCTAACAGGCCACGGACTGGGACTGGTCTGCAGCCCAGTATGTTGGGGGGGGGACACCACAGTTGCACCCCTGGAGTGCAGCACTCCTCAAAGTGTCTACTGTGGAAACAAGCCCTACCAGATGCTCCATTATAAAAGGGTTCCATGGCTAAAGGATTGGGAACCCGGCTCAGCGCCTGTGGCTCAAGCAGCTAAGGCGCCAGCCACATACACCTAAGGTGGTGGGTTCGAATCCAGCCCTGGCTGCCAAACAACAATGACAGCTGCAACCAAAAATTAGCCAGGCATTGTGGCGGGCACCTGTGGTCCCAGCTACTTGGGAGGCGAAGGCAGGAGACTCGCTTGAGCCCAGGAGTTGGAGGTTGCTGTGAGCTGTGATGCCACAGCACTCTACCCAGGGGGACAGCTTGAGGCTCTGTCTCAAAAAAAAAAAAAAAAGGATCGGGAACCCATCAGAAGAGACCCCACCCCTCTTTGTACACTTGCAGTGTACAGAGTAAAGGCTCCAGAGATCCCACCCAGGAGTTGTGCCTGGCTTCTCAAGCATGGACCTGTGGCTTGTTGTTGGTAGGACACCACAGAACATGCTTCAGAAATGCTTCTCAGAGCTCTGCCACAGAAGAGCAGCCCTGGCTCTAATCCAGCCCCACCTGCCTCTAATCCAGCAGTCAGGTCGTCCTTTCCTCTGGTCCAGGGCTCTGTGGCCCAGCAGACCCCCACCCGCCCATCCCACACAGCCAGGCCCCCCCTGGAATGAACACAAGAGTGAGCCCAAGTCCGTCACACGATGGTCCCATAGGAGAGGCACCTACGGACTGGTGTCCAGGAGGACCTGAAGCACAGGCAGTCCCTCCACCCCTCCCTGGACACTGTGTCACAGGATGGGGAAGGCTCCACTGAAATGAAGGTGCTAGAGTGTTCAGGGCAGCGAGCCCCTCCTCACCCTCAACAGGGGAGAGCATGAGGGACAGCCGTGCAGGCCTGTGCTCCAGACAGAAACTGGTGGCTGATCCTCCCTGTCAGAATGGAGAAGCAAGAGGGGCATCTATTGGAGAAGAAAAAGGGCAAACCAAACATTTAGAAAAGAAAGGTAATATGTGACACCCGATTTTTGCAAGCCAAAAAGCCAGGAAAACGTTTGCTTATTTTTAAGTGAAAATGCCTTAAAATTAGGGAAAAGAACAGAGACAGAGTGAGAACAAGAGGATCAGACAATAAAAAATAAAAGACTAAACAAATTCTGATGACAGGACAGAAGGAAAACAAATGCAAAAACAAACTACATGTCAAACTATCAACGCCCCGTGGTCTAAAATATGCATTGTAATATAATTCACTTTCAAACTTGTAAACAGAAGAAAAGAAAAATCATTATAATCTCACCAGATATTAAAGGTAATTTCAAAACCATGTGCAATTTGGTTATGGCCCTGCTAGGCATGTTTAGTATGTAAATATCACTTTCTCCAAAAGCCCACATCTTGCCAAATGGAAAATCATTTCTCCCATTGGGTTATATATGAAAAATCTATAATAAGGTTTCTAAATTTAAATGCCTGGGGATTTTCTTTGTAGGTCCCAAGGGATCAGGGATGATCTCTCTTGAAGAGCCAGGCATACAGAGAGGTGTCACAGCCTCAGCTATGCTCCCGAGTCCTCCCTGCTCTCTGAGTCCCCCCACTCTCTAAGTGGGACTCCCCGCTCTGAGTCCTCCCTGCTCTCTGAGTCCCCCCACTCTCTAAGTGGGACTCCCCGCTCTGAGTCCTCCCTGCTCTCTGAGTCCCCCCACTCTCTAAGTGGGACTCCCCGCTCTGAGTCCTCCCTGCTCTCTGGGTCCCCCACACTCTGAGTTCTCCCTGCTCTCTGAGTCCTCCCTGCTCTCTGAGACCTCCCCACTCCTGAGTCCTCCTCACTCTGAGTCCTCCCCACTCCCAAGTCCTCCCCACTCCTGAGTCCCCCACTCTGAGTCCTCCCAGCTCTCTGAGTCCTCCTTGCTCTCTGAGTCCTCCCCACACTCTGAATTCTCCCTGCTCTCTGAGCCCTCCCTGCTCTCCAAGTCCTCCCCACTCTGAGTCCTCCCAGCTCTCTGAGTCCTCCCTGCTCTCTGAGTCCTCCCCACACTCTGAATTCTCCCTGCTCTCCAAGTCCTCCCCACTCTGAGTCCTCCCCACTCTCTGAATCTTCCCTGCTCTCCTCCAACCGTGGCTCCTCCTTACACGCAAGATCCCCTCCCAAGATATCACAGAATTGACTGACCGGTGACCATGACTGGGCTTCCCCATCAACAGCAGTGAGCTGCAGCCACTTCTGCCAGTTAATGAATCACAAATAAAATAAATGGAAGAATTCGAGAGAGATAAAGCCCTGCAGGAGGTTAACCCAAAGAGGGGCCGGCAGAGGCAGGAGGATACCAAAGACCCCACGAGTTTGCCTCTCTGCTGGCTCCCAGGGCCCTGAGGCTGCCTGCCCAAGGCTGTGTGCACTGAAGCCCAACACCTGCATTGAGAAAGCACTTCCTAGGAAGCATTCTGCGGCTCAGACAACTCAGTTTTCCCTCCCGGGCCAGTCTGTCTCAGGCTTACAGTGGTGACCAGTCCAGATCACAAGATCACAAGAAGGGGATACAGCAATGACCCACAGCAACCCCTCTCTCCATGCCTCTTCTAGAAGCCTTTTCATTGGGGGTGGGGCGGGGAAGTAGCCCCCATCCTGGCCAACCCCACTGAGGCAGGGTCTCTGAGCCTCTGGGCGTGGGACCTGCTGCTCATGTGGTCTGGGCGAGGTCCCGGCATCCTCCCATGAGCTTTGGACCAATGGGCTCAAATTGCCTGATTCATCTTGGACCCGTGAGCCCAAAGGCCTGAATTGCAGTGAACCAGGGCAAACTTCCTCTTTTAAGTTTTGGCACAAAAACAAAACTCATGAGGCAACTGAGTATTGTGCTTCTAAGTGTTAGCAGATTTGAGTCACAGACATGTCACATCATAAACCGGGCCAAGAGCCCTGTACGTCTCTCTGTTTTGTAGGAACAATATGACTCACTGCGAGGAGCCACCATGAGTTGCTACGGGGGGCCCTATTTTCCGGATCCCATTACCTCCACCCCTGTGACCCCCCACCCCCACCCCGCCTGCCTTATCCAAACAAACCCGAGGAGGAACCTGAAACAACTGCTTAAAGGAGAAACAATTAATTGCTACTCAGGGCCTGTGTCTGCTGAGCTGGGCCCTCCTTCCATCCTCACTCCCGGCAAGACGTGTCCAGTTCCTGTAAGACACTCGGCAGATCTCACCTGAACAGGCAGGTAGACAGAACGTCACGCCCACACCGCCCAGCGCAGCGCAGCCAGGGCTTGGGAAACACACGACGGACGGACGATGAGGTGACTCCCTCCTCAGCTCTGTGCTCCCGACACCCCCACACCCGTGTCTGCAGCCCAGCCCTGCTCCAAAGCCACATGCCCCACTGGCCAGCAGAGCAGATGGCCCACAGCACCTGAAGCCACAGCGTCCAGAAGGAGCTCATCAGCCCTCCCTTCCGTAGTGCACGTGTCAGGGCGGCTCAGCCATTAACAAGGGGGCCCTGGGGGCTCCTGGATGTCTCCTCTCCCCCCCAGCAGGGCCTCTGGGATACTGCTCAGCTCCATCCCTCTCACCACCTCCCTGGGCCTTCTCCTCTTCCCAGTGGGATCCTTCCCTCACCTCGCAGCTGCCTCCCACCCGTCATCTCTGCACCAGTCTTTCAAGCCACTGTAACCACAGAGAAATCCCACCAAGGTGTGCGTGGCACAGAGCCCGCTGTGTTCCCATCATGCAGAGGGTCTGTGGACCTCCTGCTCACCGGGGGCCAGTGATACAGTGATAGCGATGACACTGGCCTCCGTCAGAACCAGGGGGAACTCAGCGCACACCCCTGCAATGGGGCCCCTGGAACCGTCCTCTCCTGTCCGCTGCTTTTTCCCTTCTCCTGACGTATCATGCTTTCCCCGTTCACAGAGCTGGTTTCCTTTGCTCCCCTCAGTTGTAAAATACACATGACATAAGCTTTACCACCTGCACCACTTCTAAGTGCACAGCTCAGTGATGCAGGGTCCATTCCTACTGTCGTGCAGCCGTCCCCACCATCGGACCACAGGACTCTGTCATCTTGAAAAGGGAAATTCTGCCTCCGACACACTCTGACTCCCCGCTGCTCTCTCCTCCCGCCCAGGGACTGTCCTACTTTCTGTCTCTGTGAACTGGACCACTCCAGGGACCTCACAGAAGTGGAATCACACATTGATTTGTCCTCAGGTGAGCATACTGTCCTCAAGGTCCCTCCACACTGGAGCAAGTGTCCGAATGTCCTTTCTGTTATCTGAGGCTAAATGCTATTCCCCACGCTCCTTATCCACTCACCACCCGGGGAAACTCGGGGGCTCCCACCCTTTGGCTGTCTTGAGCAAAGTTGCTGTGAAATGGGCATGCAAATATCCCTCTGGGGCCCCGCTTTCAACTCTTTGGGGTATAGAATGGATCAAGCAGTAATTTTTTGAGAAACGCTGTACAATGTTCCATCCAAACATAACTTTTACATCCGTCTGCCTGACCCACTCCCCAAGTGGGAAAGGACAACCCCCAACACCAGTAAAGGGTGCTCAGGTGCACAGAGACCCCGTGAGAAGGGTGCGTGCCAGGCTTGTCCCAGGGAGAATATGAGTCTCTCAGACGCGCCCTGGAGGTGCTCGTGGGAGGTGCTGTGCCCTGCTTCCCGGGGCCCAGCTGACATCACAACATCGGCAAAGATCTCTTAAAATGCTGTCAATCCCTTAAAATGCCCAAGAAACAAAACCTCTGCAGAGAAGGATTCTGGGCCCAGCCAGAGGCCTGAACGCTGCCCACGCCAGCCACAGAGAGGGGCTCGCAGTCCCCAGTCTTGAGCATCACAAGTGCCGGTCCCCCGGCTCGAGCACCCCCACCACCCCTCAGGCCCTCTGTGGTCTCTGATTCATACTCAAGGGCTCCATTCAAGCAGGGCCTGCTCAGGGGAGCCCAGCCCCAAGGCTCAGGCACCCTCCCTGGCTCCATCTCCTTCCTCACCCCACCTGGGTTTCTTTCCCGCCCCTTTCTGAGAGGTGTCCCCCCACCCCGAAATGTCCGTATCTCAGCTCCACATCCCCAGTGCCTGGCACGGGACTTGGGCACACAGGTGAAGGTCCATAAATATTTTTAGGTGGGTAAAAGCAGGTTTCTAAAGCAGGTTTTGATGACGATAGCGATTGCATTGTCAGTAAGGCAGGGTTTCTTGGCCTCAGCACCATCTGGGCGGGGTAACCTCTTGCTGGAGGGGAGATCCTATGAATTGCGGGATGTTTAGTTAGGCTGGCAGTGACACTCCTGCCCACTGGGATAACCTCAGTGCTTCCAGGCTTCACCAAGTGTCCCCTGGGCACAAGAGGAGAGAGCACGGTCTCTCCTAGTTCATAGCCACTGTACCACCGTGAGGTGTGCACCACTGTGACGTGTGCACCAACGTGAGGTGTGATTGTTCAGGAGGGCTCGTCCTCTCAGCCTGAAAGCAGACTCCAGACAATCTCATCAGGAACATTCATGACATTACCCTTCCGTGAATGATTTATGACTTTATATATCTTGTGAATAATTAAGACATGTGCCGGGCAACCTCTTCCAACAGATCTGGTAGGGATCTTAAATTGTTTGCCATAAGCTATCGACCCTGGTCTGATGCATTATTTACAAAGCTCACTAAAGCCTGGGATGAGGAAGCACTGTGTATCAAAACTGTTTCTTTTCAAATCTTCATTAAAGAACTTAGAAATCTGAGGGGTGGGTGTGGAGCACAGTCCACGGAACAAAAACTGATAACAGCCATTCGAACTTCCAGATGGAAGAGATTTCCCCCAAGTCTTATTTAACCAAAGTGGAAAGAACAAGAAGGGGAGAGAGGGGAGGGGTGTGGGGACCTCAGTGCCCAGTTACAGGGTGTCCCCGTCAGAGGAATAGAGGCAGAATCTGCCATAAAAGCACGTTCTGTTCTTTGGAGAGATCAAGATGAGAAGTGCAAGGGGCCCAGCACACATCTTTCTCCCTGCGTGAATCAGGAGGGAACAAATGAGAAACCCAGAGGAGGAGGTATCAGAAAACAAGTTGTTCCTAATCTCCGACAACCGACTCTGTTCCTTCCTCTTCCCATGTTCTGACCCCAGACTCACAGGAGCCCCCTCCCAACACCATCTGTAAGGTTTTGGCAGAGGAAGGAAAGTATTGTGCTTCTTTTTAAAAGATATACTTATTTATTATTTATAAATTTAGAGACAGGGTCTCACACTGTCACCAGGCAGGAGTGCAGTGGCCTGACCATAGCTCACTGCGGCCTCCAACTCCTGGGCTCCAGTGATCCTTCCACTTCAGCCTCCCAAATAGCTGGGACTACAGGGGCACAACACCACACCCAGGCAATTTTTCTTCTATTTTTAGTAGGGAAAGAAACCCATTGTGTTGCCCAGGCTGGTCTCAAACTCCTGGCCTCGGCCTCCTGAAGTACTGGGATTCTAGGCACAAGCCGCCTCAACTGGCTTGCTGTGTTTCTTCCAGATGAATCATCAAGGATTGATTAAAATGCAGATCTGGGGACCCCATTCTCAGAGATCTCACTGCAGGGTCTGAGGGGTTTTTAAGGACGGGCCCTGAGCACTGACCTGGGGAAGGCCCAGACCCTGCTGAGAAGTGCTGCCCTGTGGGAGGAAAGTGGCTGAGAGCTCTCAGGCCCTGTGCCCCTGGGACGGGGATGTCCTGGACACCTGGATGCCCTGTAGGCTGCTGTTGGCCGACACCTGATTGCAAAAAAAGCTGGTGTTCTCCAGCAAAAAATGGTACCTGGGAGTTGCTTACATTTTTAATATTGCCATCATTCCAAAAGTTCAATAATTTAGCAATAAAGTGGGCCTCTGAGTGCAGTAGTTCCCCAAACTTGGCATACAGAAGAGTCACTAAGGAGATCCTAAGACGAGAGGATCAGAAACACAGAGAATCCAAATCCAAGTTGCAAGCTGAGAGGGTGGGTGCGCTCTGGAGGCCAGTGGCCACTCTGCAAGGCACACAGGCCACCACTCGAGCCCCCCACGTGAAACAAGGGAGGCTGAGAGGCCTGGCCAGAGGCGCTGGTCTTTACGAAATGGCCCCGAGATGGCACCTGTGAGGATGAGGAGAAAGAGAAGAATGACCGGGCTAAAGTTTCTGCTAAAAAGAAAAAAGCCACAGACCTGAACAGGCACACTCTTTGCATGCAAGTCCACCGTCCGTCCCTCCTGCAAAGGAGGCCGCGTCGTCCTCTCGATGTCCGCTCACGTTGATTCATTCAAACCACGTGTGCTGAGCTCCTACCATGACTCACGCCCCATGCTAGGTTCCAGGGACACAGTGTCCTTCATCCTAATGTGGGCCTTATGCCTCAGCCCCTGTCACTCAAGGAGTCTAGACCTACAACATCGAGGGAGGGGCCTTTGGTGACGCATCAGGCAAGGCCTAAGAACATGTGGCCCCAAGCCAGCCCAGCTGGGAGGCCCCTGGGAGGATGAGAAGACATCAGTGAGATGAATTCTGAGCCCACCCAAAGGCGAGCTGGCAGAAGGCTCCCTGGGCTCTGCCATTAGCAGCCCAAGCTTTTGTTCCTGTTGGTGACACCCTGACCAGTGGGCACGTGGCCAGGCAGCACAGGGAGGGGATACAGCCCAGTGCTCTGCCCCGTAAAGGCAAGGGCAGGCTGCTTACCAGCCCTCCTTGCTCCCGTGGGAGCATGGCGCTGTCTGCACCTTCCTGCCCTCTTCCCTCAGCACCCTCCAGGCTCATGTCCCAGCTCGTCATCCTGTCATGGGGCTGCCATCTGCAGCCTCCACACCCAACGTGGCCAGCCCAGACACCTGGCCACTCCACAGGACAGCTTCCCCTCCCCAGTAGGCAGAGCCTGGTGGCACCAGGGACTTCAGGAAAAGCCACCATGGGTCTGCACAGACCAGCATAGGCCCCACATGGCTTGTCTCATTCAGCCCATGGATGAATCTGAATCTCCTCTCTACACGCGGATCAGAAGCCCTGGAGGCCAATCCACGAGGGGCTTTAATAAATCCTCATTGCTGGGATTTGTCCTCCTTTCCTGCAGTCCGACCAGTATCAGGTCCAAGCAGCCACTTCTCAGCAGGAAGTGGCCCAAGAGGGGACCCAGGTGTGGACCAGTCGGGAACCTGCTCCAGCTCTGCCACCACCTGTGACCAGTTGCCTAACTTCTCTAGGCCTTGACCTGCTCATCTGTAAAATGGGATGATATCATCCTGTGTGGACAGAAAGACTCAATGCAGGTGAAGGAACCTGGCAGGTACTGAATGCTCCCTTCCCTCCCTACCATCTAACGCAATGGTTCTCAACCTTCCTGATGCCGCGACCCTTTAATACCGTTCCTGTGGGTTGTGATCCACAGGTTGAGAACCGCTGATCTAACAGCTCAAGCTGGTGAGGCATGGAGGCTGCTGGCCCTGGCCCTGGTCGCAGGCAACAGAGCACAGGCAGCCTTACCAGGGAAGGAGAGCAGGCCCCCGCCAGCCCTGAGAGCCAGGAGAGTCTCTGACTCGGGGCCCACAGGGACAGTGAAGGGTTTCTGGGTGACATCATCCACAGATTGGGACCTCCAAGGCACATAGGTTTGACACATGCTCGCCCAAGTGTTACAGACTGAACTGTGTCCGCACAAAATGAGGCACTGAAGTCCTAAGTTCGGCACCTTGAAATGTTACCTTTTTCAGGAATAGGGTTTTCAGAGAGCTGACCAAATAAAAATGAGGTCCTCAGGGTGAGCTCTGACCCAATACAGTGTCTTTATACAAAGGGAAATAGAGTCACAGAGGTCGACTCTGGGAGAGACCACAGAATGCAAAATATCACCAGCAAACCGCCAGGAGCCCGGAGAGGGGCCTGGAGCAGACCCTCCCTCACAGCATCCAAAGGAACCTCCATGGTGGCTTCCAGCCTCCACGAGGGGACAGGATGTACCCGGGCTGGTGGACGGGTCTTTGTCACCACAGCCCCTGAGAGCCATGACACCGTGGGCCTCTGAGCTCTGGTGTGCAGAAGACATGACATTCCTGGGTGGTGGCAGCTGCCGTGTTGCCAGGGGGCCGTGCCTGCCTTGGGTCTCTCAATCCCAGTGCGGCCGACCCAGAAGCCCCTCCCAGGCCCCCGCCGGGCACCCCCCCACCAGACAGCAGGCCGCAGCGCTCCCGATGGTTTATTATTTATAAGCTGCTGTTCTCACTGCGCTGGGTCTAACCCACTTCAGAGGGTTTTTAATATTTCAGAAACAGATGAGCCCAGCATTGCCCAAGCTGATTCGTTGTCTTAGTCACACAAAACACTTCCTCCAAAATGACACTGCAGGATGACTTCAAGCTAAACAAGCTAAGCATCTCACCCGCCATGCAGAGTAGAGCCGCCAACCCCCCGGGGGCCCCAGCGCCCACACAGAGCCTGAGCACTGCGGGGATCTGCGTCCCCACCACCTCCTCCGCTGCCCCTCTGTCAGGGAACCCACCCCCCGTCCTGCTTCCACATCTGAGTCTTGATTGCCACTTGTGCCAGGCCCTGAATGAAGACCCGAGCACATTACCCAGAGAATCCTGCAGTGTTGGTCTTTTCCCTATTTCAGAGAAAAAAGGACTCAGGCCCCATGAGTGGCAGAAGCTACTCAGGTTGTACAGTTTGAAGCCAGGATTCTAATCGAGTTCCCATTCCAAAACCCCAGGTGCTCGCTGCTAAATAAGCCGTATTTCTGGAAGGTCATCCCAGGTGAAGGTGGCAGTGAGATTGCAGCTCCACTGGAGCTGCAGAGCCATGGGGGCCGTGGATGGCAGGGCACAGGGTGTGCACCAAATTGGGGTGTTCAGGTGCTTGGTTCATAACCCTCAAAGTGGATTATACAGGGACCCTAGGTTTAAAAAACAAAGATGAGAACCTACAGACAGACTCAGTAAATCCTCTGAAAGATGAGGGGCCTGCCTGGATCTTTCTCTGGAGAGATCTCTTAGAGATCCCTGGGGTCCCCTTCCCACTGCCCCCCAAATCTCAAAGCACATCTCTACCTCCTTCAAGACACCCGCAGCTGGCTCCCAGTTGGGGTGTCTGTAGGGCCCTCTGTCACCATTGTCATCTCTGGTGACAAAGACAGAGATTCTGAGGCAGAACAACAGGTACCACAGTTGATGGCAACACAGTATTAAATTCTCCATCCTTTTCAACCGCAAGGGTCCCCATGTGAGGCCCTCTGCAGAGGGGAAGGTGGAGCCAGCCCGTGCAGAGCTCTGCTTCTTCCCTGCTCACCCACCTGACCTTTCTCTCCATACAGTCCATTTTCTTTGGGAAGAAAATACCACTATTCTATTCAGAACACTTGATGGATTTAGTCTGTGAAGAGACAAGTGACTAAGTTTTCCTCCCGGATTCCTCGACCAATGCCCCCAGTCATCTCTAGACGTATCCTGGGCGCCTCCTCATAGGAATGATTTGGAAGTTATTTGATCCACCACACATCACACCTCCAGGCCTCCTTTTCCTCATTTGTAAAGTTGAGGTGATAATGTCATCGGGTCAGGGAGCTTCACTCTGAGCCCACACTCACATCACACTCACCCTCACAAGACCTATGAGACAGGTCTGTTAGTCTTAGACCCATTTTGCGGGTAAGAAAGTGAGGCTGAAGGAGGTCACCCTGCCTGCGGTTACCAGTGGTGGAGCTGAAGGAGGTTGCCCAGGCTGCGGTTACCGGTGGTGCAGCTGGGATTTGTACATAAGCCCGCCCATCTCAAGCCCCGCTGGAATCACAATACCTCGGAGAGGATGAACACAAGGAAGGTGATAAAGGCAGCACTCTATGCGAACCGGGGGACATTAGGGTGAGGCAGGACACAGGAGGGTCCTGGCAGAGTGGGCAGCTCTGGAGGGCAGCCTGGTACCTTGCCCGTTTCAGAGCCAGGCAGTGCTGGACCCTGAGGCTCTGGACGCCCCGGCCAGCCCTTCCTTGTGTGCCTCATGTCGTCACTGGGGAAGCCTGCCACGGGCACAACGTTTGCCCATATGCTGAACCAAGGGACACAGAGGAGCTCGGCCCAGGGACCTTGGCAAGAAGCCAAACAGATCCAGCCAAGCTCACACCAGAACCTCCCCTTACACACACACATACACATGCACACGCATGCACATGCATGCATGCACAACACACACAAGCTCACACCAGAACCTCCCCCTACACACACACATGCACACACATGCACATGTGTGCACGCACAACACACACAAGCTCACACCAGAACCTCCCCCTACATACACACATGCACACACATGCACGTGTGTGCACGCACAACACACACAAGCTCACACCAGAACCTCCCCTTACACACACACATGCACACACATGCACATGCGTGCACGCACAACACACACAAGCTCCAAAAGTACCAACAGGCACCTGGGCACGTGTCAGGGAGGGGCGGGGCTGTGAAAGGCCCTGGCCCAGATGGGGGGCATCCTGCAGGCAGGTAGCAGGCCAGCTGTACCCTGGGGTGTACCAGGCCAGGGTTGCACCCAGAACCACCAGGACACCCCGGGAAGGCAGCTGCTATGAAGTAGGATTGTCTCTGGGCTGCTCACCGGGGACCAGCAAACCTGGAGACACCTCTGTTTCAGATCTTGTATCTTTGTCTCCTGGCCATCATAATTTGTTTCTACTAAATTAAATTTAATTTTGAAAGGCTGCACTGGGCCCGGGAAAAGGACAATGAATCAGGTTGAGCACTGTTTCCTAGAGTTCAGCAGCCCACCTGGGCTGCACGCTGGGATGGTGGCCAGACAGTGCCAGGCAGGCCGGCAGTGGGGTGGTTGACACTCACTCCTTTCAGAGCACTGGAGTGTACCAGGCACAGGGCTGGGACACCCTGGAGAGAGCGTGGGGGACAGGCAACCTCCCTCGCCTCGCTCCTCATCTCTGGAGGTGTGACAGTGCCCTAATGGCTCCCTGGCTGATCTGTCACCAGAAGGCCCTGGGCTGCCTCCATCAGAGCTGTCCAAGCCTTGGCACTGGCAGAGAAAAAATTCACAACTGTGAGTTTTGCTGTATCTGTGCCTCCCTCTGCTCCCCTTCCCAGACATTCTCCATCTCTGAGTGGCTTTCTGCTTTCCATCTTCCTACTTTAAAGCTGGTAAAACACTCAGCGTCATTTCCTCTGCCTAGCTGACTCTCCACTGGGCTGCTCCGCCAGGCACCTGCAACTCAACTGAGCTGTCCCAGCCACAGGACCTTCAGGGGACACTGCGGGGGTCAAGGGGTGATCCTGTAGGACATTTATGGAGCTGGGCTGAGCAACGGAAGGGACACAGAATTACTGGGTCCCCTCTTCCTGCCGCTTGTCTCCCGGTTCTGGGACCCCACAACCACCTATCCTGTCTTCCCAACCCTGCTCACCCAGACACTGGGGCCTGGCATTTCTTCTCCCTCACAGAGGCTCTGAAGACGCTGCAGCCCTTTGACACAGGCTATCAGCTGTGCCAGGACTTGGCCTAAAGGCTGACAGCAGCATCTGCTGACTTAAGAGCCCAAGGGCAGGGAGGAGGAGAGCCCGGGTGTACAGAGTGGGTCAGACAGATGAAGACTGGCGGGCACCTTCAACACTGGGCCTCCAGAGGGGCCAGAAGAGTCACCTTGGGCCTCTGTTGACTTAGGAGCCAGTACAAGGTGAGAAAGGAAGGGTAGAAGTAACTTGGCCTAGACTGGGCCCCAGATCCACCCAAGACCAAGCTCCTGGCCCTTCCCAACGGGCAGCTGGTTTCAGGGCCAAGGCAGCACAGACAGACACACCTGTGCATCCATTCAGTGGCCCTTCCCAGGCTGGCTGGCTTTGCCTACCTTGCCCAGTGTTCTGTGACTGCTGACTGAGTGAACTAAGCCGCCGGGCAGTGCAGCCACCCGCAGGCCACAGCAAGCCTCCAAGGCGAGCAGCTGTCCAGGGGGTGGCTGGCACCTCACATGTCGACACTCCACCATGGAGCCACTTCCTCGGAGGGGCCACTTCTTCCTTCTTGGCCATGTTTTTGAGGTGATCTAGTGTTGCACGGCCCCCGGGCCTGGGAGGCAGCTGGGCACGAGAGGGGAACCATGTGCCCTCCTTTGCCTTCATTCCTGGTGGCATCTGAGGCTCTAGGAGGGATTGCCCCACAGCCTCACAAGTTCCCAGCCCGCATCCCGCACCCTGGTAGGGCAGGAGCCTCTGCCAAAACATTGCCTCACACCTGCCGTCCAAAGCTGCAAGCAATCTCTGAGGGGGAGAGGGAGAGTCTAACCACCCCAGCATCCACACCCTGGGATGCGCCCCCCTCCTGACTGGGCCCATCCTCACTCATTCTCAAACACCCCACTAGGCACCCAGCCTCTGGCCGGGGACCCCCCAGGGAGAAGGGTTGACCTGGAAAGTCCACCTGGGGGGTGTGAGAGGCACTGAACACAGAGAGGCCAAGGACAGGGGGGTGGGGGGGTTGGAGGGACCTGCTTCACAGGTGAGAACGCCAGGCTCAGTGCTGAGCAGTCCCAAGCTGGCCCAGCTGGCAGGAACATGCCTCAGACCCCCCAGCCAGGCCTGTCCACCCTCTAACACCTGCACTCTCTCCCGTGCACCACTAGCAAGCTCTGCCTTCCGACCTGAGCGCTGACGAATACACAAGGAAACCTCTAAAATGCTTCTGCCTGATCCCCACCCATGCACCAACTTTATTAAGAAACCAAGACAGCGGCTCAGCGCCTGTGGCTCAAATGGCTAAGGCGTCAGCCACATACACCTAAGGTGGCGGGTTCGAATCCAGCCCGGGCCCACTAAACAACAATGACGGCTGCAACCAAAAAAGAAACCAAGACAGCAGATGAGTTGGGTGATGGTCACCCTCACCCCTCTGTGCCACGTTCTTACGTTTCCATGCAGTTCTTTATGTTACCACATACGTTATCTCACATCCAGGAACCAACTGTGAGGGGATCACACGGTTTCCTGGGATTCCTTCTTTTCAATAAAGGCCATTTAATCAATGTAAAACGGAATTGGATTTCATGAAAAGACTCATATTTTACTACTATTACTATGATTTTAGAGACAGTCTTGCTCTGTCTCCCAGGCTGGAGTGCAGCGTGGCTGTCATAGCTTACTGTAGCCTCGAACTCCTGGGCTCAAGTGATCCTCCTCCCTCAGCCTCCTGGAACCACTGCATCTTGTGAAAGACTCATATTTTAAAATCTGCAAACCAAAGTAATTATTATTATTTTTTTTTAGACAGAGTCTCACTCCGTTGCCCCAGGCTAGAGAGTACCATGGTGTCATAGCTCATAGGAACCTCAAACTCCTGGGCTCAAGGGATCCTTCTGCCTCAGCCTCCTGCCCAGCTGGGACTATAGGCACCCACCACTATGCCCAGTTAATTTTTCTGTTTTTAGTAGAGTCAGAGTCTCACTCTTGCTCAGGCTGGTCTCCAACTCCTGAGCTCAAGTAATCCATCTGCCTTGGCCTCCCAGAGTGCTGGGATTACAGGTGTGAGCCACCATTCCTGGCCAAATCAAAATAATTTTGTGTCTAATTTTTTAAAAAAAAAAAAAGATAATTTATGGAACTTTGATGCTGTCATAGGATGGCCCCAAGAAAAAATTCATCATCTCATAGGGCAGGTAAGAAAAGAGAAAAACATCTGGAAAGAGCACATACTTGGTCCTGACCAGCAAACTTCTAAGCACCAGCCTCCTGCTCCAGGCTGGGGCAGAAGCAGCTCCCTGGGGGCAGATCTGTGCCGTGGAGCCAGACAGCGTCCCTCCCCCCAGTCAGGAGACCTCAGGCAAGTTACTATTTGCTCTGTCTCAGTCTCCTACCTGGCAAATAAGGCTGACAGTGCAGATTCATCATTTTATTCTAGATGTACTTATCGAGGGCTCACTGTGTACCATTCTTAGTGAATGAGACAGAAAAAGCCCCTGTTCTTATAAAATTAATCTTTTAATACAGGAAGGGTGACACAGATAACAAAATAGAAATAAATAGGGTGATTCCAGGTAGTGAAGAAAATTTAAAAAAAATAAGGGACAGAGCGTGGGGCAGGGGGCAGGTGGAAGTGAGGCCGTCTACTTCAGAGCAAGTGGTCTGAGATGATGCACCGGGAGGTGTCATCTGAGCCGAGACAGACAAAGCAGGGAGAGCTGGCAAAGCAGCAGAAGGCACAAGGCAGACACAAGGCCCTAAGAGGGGCCAGCCAGGGACGTCTGAGGAAGAGAACAAAGGCAGTAGGGCTGGAACAATGAGAGGGAGAGGACGGAGATGATGGCTGGGAGCTTGCCACCAGACAGCGAGAGACCTGCAGTTATCGTTACTCCTGATAAAACATCACCTGAACGCACAGGCAAGGTCACACAATGAAGTCTGAGAACTTATCCTGGGAAAAGTGCTCCGTACCTCACCAGTGACTATCACTCCGGTCACCTTCAAACCACTCCCCTGGGGAAGCTGTGCACCAACACCAGCACCTAGTCCACCCTTCAGAGCACTTTTCCTAGGATGAGTTCATGAACTTAATTGCCAGATCTCCTACAACAGCTCTGATGGCCAATGTGGGGGAAAAAAAGAGTTCCGAACTTGCTTTGGCCGGCCTGGTACATTCACCTTGTAGGACCAGGTGTGGTGGCTCACATCTATAATTCTGCACTTTAGGAAGCCAAGTCACAAGGAAAGCTTGGAGCCAGGAGTTTGAGACCAGCCTGGACAACACAGTGGGACCCTGTCGCTACAGAAAAATGTACAGTTTAGCTGGACGTAATGGTGTGCATCTGTAGTTTTAGTCACTTGGGAGGCTGAGGCAGGAGGATCACTTGAGTCCAGGAGTTTGAGGTTGCAGTAAGCTATGATCTTGCCACTGCACAGAGCAAGACCCTGTCTCAAGAAAAAAAAAGAAAAAACATCCTGGAAGCTGGCAGAGTCCAGTGGCAGTGCCAGACACTCATTCCCTCGAGTCCATTACAAGACTTATCAAATAATCTCAAATGGTGTTGGCAGCAGTGACAAAAACTGAGCACTGAGTCTGCACCAGGCCTGGAGGGCTGGGATGCTTACTGCTTACCCCACTGGGAGGACGGTATCCGAAGATTTATACTATGTCCAGCCTGGTGCCACAGCCACAGGCAGGGGAAGGACAGGTCTTTGCTCACACCCTGCCTGCACGGGGACAAAGTCCAGAGGTGGAGGAGGAAGGAAGAGGAGCTGGAGGCTGACCGCCCGGCCTTCTCACCAGAAAACACACTGGAGTCTCACCTCTCACAGGTGCAGGAGGAGCTGTTTTTGAGAAGAAGCTTCCCTGCACATCCTAGCTGCTGTGGCCAAGATCAGATCACACTCAAGGTTAATAGGATAGAAGAAATACAAGTGCCGACCCACGAAGACTTTACAGCCAGTACTGGCCTAGCACACAGTGAAAATATGAGGCCCCCTGTTATTAATAAAAATTCTGCATCATTTCAATGAGACCCTTCTAAGGGCAGGACCCCACATGACTGTGCGAGGGTCCCCCACAAAGCCAGCCTCGCCCATGCTGACAGTGTACAGCAGAAGACGGACACGGGCTTAAAGCACAGCACCAGGAGGAATCCAGCGTGTGCTCCAGGCCCCGGCAAGCTTGTCACCTTGACCTCAGCTCCCCAGTCCAGAAAACCAGGGATCACAGCCTCCGGATGGCGCCCTCCTGAGCCTGTTGTGCCAGAGCAAATGAGATAATGAAGGTGGGGTGCCGGGCAGGGCGGCGCTACGCCAGGGGAAGGGCTGATGGTTATTGGCCAGGCCCGCAGAGCGCTTGGATTTCTGAAGAACATTGACATTCCCCAGCAATTAAGTCAAATTAACATAATTCAAACAAAACATCTAATTTTAGCTATGTGTAGCGATTCCCCCTCCACAGAGCAGACACTGCTGCCTCTCACTGGAGGAGCACAATGCAGAGAGGCGTAGGAAGGAAACACGGGCCTTTTCCCCGGGCAGGCAGCAGACTGCTTCTATTTTCACCACTCAGAGATGTGCTCCCGCGTGGCTCCCACCGTGTGCAGCCGCCTAGCTGGCCCTGCTCCTCGGAGCTTCCCCCGGAGACAGCCGAGGCCTCAGCAGCCCTCGCAGCCCCCTCAGACCACAGACACAGCCACAGCCACAGCCCCACTGGTTGGGGACTCAGAAGCCCTAGGCCCTTTCAATGTACCAGTCCCATGGCCTCGGTTTACCTGTCTGTAAAATAGGAGCAATGCTCTTCTGACTTCCTTCCTCAAGGGATTATTTAAAGATTAAAGGAATTAACAAGACTGGGCTTGGTGTCTCACACCTATAATCCTGGCACCCTGGGAGGCCAAGACAAGAGGATCAGTTGAGGTCAGGAGTTTGAGACCAGCCTGAGCAACAGCCAGACCTCATCTCTACTAAGAATAAAACCAATGAGCCAGGCACAGTAGTGCACACCTGTAGTGCCAGCTACTCGGGAGGCCGAGGCAGGAGGATTGCTTGAGCCCAGGAGTTAGAGGCCACTGCACTCTAGGCAAGTGAGATTCTGTCTCAAAAAAGAAAAATAAATTAATAATGATTATTACATTATTCCTTGTATCTGTATTTAATACAAATTAGTAAGTTTATCCCTTCAGCCAACAGGCTCTGGGGACGCAAGTGACCAAAATACTGTCTCTGCCCACAGTCTAGCAAAAGAAACAACCATTTAACCCAGAGGTTGGCAAACTGTACCCAAGGGTCAGATCTAGCTGCTGCCAGTTTTTGTTTAGCCTATGAGCTAAAAATGATCTTTTATATTTTTGAGTGGTTCAGGGGTGGGGGGAAGGAATAACATTTTGTAATGCAGGAGAATTAAATGAAATTCAAATTTCAGTGTCTGTCGACGACGTTTTATTGGAACACAACCATGCCCGCGTGTTTGTGTACAGTCTGGGGCTGCCTTCAGGTCACAACGGCACAGTCGAATACTGGCAACAGAGACTGAAATATTCACTACCAGGTCCTTGTCAGTAAAAGTTTGCTGACCCTTGATTGAGACGAACAAAACCATGAGGGCTATAATGGTGGTATCATCGGTGCTAAAGGAACACAGAAAGGGGGCCAATTATTTCTTTGTCACAAAGCTGGAGAAGCCAGCCCAGGAGAAGTGATGTGTTTTCTGGACTTTGATGCTCATCTGTGAACCCTGGGGAAGTTGCTGCCCCTTCCCAGGTCTCAGTTTGCTCAGCTCCAGCATAAGCAGGATGAACTAGGAGGTCCATCCCAGAGATACGTCCCTGAGGCCAGCTACAGAGAACCAAGCGAGTGTCCACACCAGGCCCTGCACACTCCCCCAGCCCACGTGGCACCCAAGAGCACTAATTAGGGCACTGGGACAAGGAGCAATTTGGAATAATCCATCCAGGGTTTATTTCCCTCCAGCAGGCCCCCGAGAGGGCTCAGACTTCTGCACCCAAATGTGAGCTCCCTGGCAGCCTTCTCCTCAGCAGAGGTGCCTGGCAGGCCCTGAATAATTGAGCGCCCTGCACAGCAGTGCAGATGGGCACATCCCTCTTCTTCAGGCTCTGCGCTTCACTGTGAAACAAAAGAACAAAGTCCCTCTCACCTTCTCAGAGCTCCTCTGGCCATGCTGTACTCAAAGGATCATTGCTTGTAGGAGCTAGAATTTCTCTCCAGATTACGGAAAGTTGGGGCTGGAGGCCCGGCTCTAGTGCCCTGTGTGATCAGGACAAGACGCTTCCTTTCTCCAGACCACAGTTTCCCCATGAATGAAACAGGGCAGGGAATCCCCAAGGTCCCTTCCAAGAAGCCGTGTCATCTAGCGTGGCCCAGGCTCTCTGTCCTACAGCTGAGAGAACTGAGGCCCAGAGAGGTAAAGCGATTTTCCCAAGGTCACCCAGCCACTTCCTGAAGGCAGAGCCAGGACCAGACCGCGCCCATCCCAACAACGCCCGTCCCCAGCTCGCGCTGTGTGTATCTCTGTCTGTCTCCACGCCTCTGTGTGTCCCTCTCTATCCACATCTGTCTGTCTACACCCCAGCTCTACTCTTGGGATTGGTCCTTTCTGGGGGTATGTCCTTTCCCTCCCCGAGTGGCTGGGAGGTCAATGCAGCCTGGGGATGAGGGAGCTGGGTCAAGCTCACAAACTCCAGGTTCTGTGTTAGGTGCGTGTAAAATGTCCTTTGTGTTCAGCCTTCTGCCCCCCCCCCCTTAGACACTTTATTTCCTTTTATTTCATTCTCACCATAGCACTAAAGAGAGGAAGACAAAGATTGTAAAATCAGGCAGCCAGGATGAACTTGGCTGTGGTTTGGATCAGATGTGTGGCCTTGGGCGAGGTCCTTAACCCTCCTGAGACCCTTGAAGTCCTCCCTGTAAAATGGTTCCCATGCACCTGCCAAGGGGGGAGGACCGAGGGGGCACGAGTGGGCGGCGTGCCTGCCACAGATGACCCTTGCATCCCCCTGTCTCCTTTCGTGGACAGCACACCAGCCACACATGCTAGGGCTGGCTGTACCCTGTTAGAGGCTGCTATGCTCTCAGACTATCACATTAAAGGCCCGGGAAACACCTCAGCTGATGTACAATGGCGGAGTGTGAAGGGACCATCCCCACACCATCCACCTTATCCAAGGCAGGCACTTCCAGCACCTCTGACCCAGATTCAGGAGAGCCTGCAGGAGGTGGAGCAGATGAGCAGGAGCCAGACTGAGTTCCAGAGGGGACCAGCTTGCAGGAGACGCAGGCCCGGGGTGCCCAGCCAGGCCCTGAGAGCAGGGAGGGGTGACGAGAGGGACGGGCCCAGGTGCAGGCCTGCTGCGCATGTCCTCGGGATCCGTGACAAAGAGCTTCAACTTCACCCTCAAAGCAAAGGGCAGCAACTGGAGAGTTGTAGGAAGAGAAATGACAACTCTCAAATTTATGTTTGAAAAAAAGTGATGCTGGCTGTAGATACAGGATTGGAAGGGCCAGGCCAGAGGCAGGAGCATTGGGAAGAGCTGTGAGAATCACGCCAGGGCAAGCACGGCCAACTCACGGTGGATTCCCTCAAAAGTTCTTCCTGAAGAATCTAACGATGACACAGCTCTGGCCTTGGTATAGGACATAACCACTGGCAAACACCCTTGTCCATCACGAGCCACAGCTCTCCCTTACTGCTTCAACACCATAATCACAGATGACCTCCTGACACACAAAAGCCCTTTTGATTCTCTGGTCACCTTGCCCACAAGGGAGCTAATCACATGAGACAGGGCAGCCCACCCCATGGAGGCCTTGGGAGGTCTGAAGTGGCTTCTGGTGGAGGAGCTGGCACTTGTGCCAGAGGCCTAAGACGTGGCATGTGGGGAGAAGGGAAGACAGGTGCAGACTGTCAGGAGAAGTCCCAGACCAGCCAGCCCAGCATGAGGGAAAGGAGGTGATGAGATGGGAGCAGGGCAAGAAGCCGGGCTTCCTTCTAAGGGCACTAAGGGAGCCACTGAAGGACTGGTGGGGGGAGTGTGAGATCTGATTTGTATTTCTGGAAGAGCACGCTGGCTGCAGAATAGAGCCTCAGACCCAAAACACACGCACTCTTGAGTTGGTTTACAATGGACAGCCTTGTGTGCCAAGACCCAACACACACGCACTCTTGAATTGGTTTACAATGGACAGCCTTGTGTGCCAAGACCCAACTGCCCAGACTCTTGGGGGCCACGCTCCAGCTCCGCTTGGAGCCAGGACATCTTGTCACCTACTTGGCCCTGGTCCCACATCACCTTGGATTCATCACTGGGGGTGTGATGTCCTCTATAAACCCCAGCTTTCATCTTCAGAAGACACACGGACCCAGAAAGCTCGCTGCCCTTTCACAGGAAGGGCACCCCAGCTTGTCTTTTTTTTTTTTCCTGTGTCTCAGTAACATTGTTTATTTATTTATTTATTTTTTTGAGACAGAGCCTCAAGCTGTCCCCCTGGGTAGAGTGCCGTGGCATCACAGCTCACAGCAACCTCCAACTCCTGGGCTCAAGCGAGTCTCCTGCCTCCGCCTCCCAAGTAGCTGGGACCACAGGCGCCCGCCACAACGCCCGGCTATTTTTTGGTTGCAGCCGACATTGTTGTTTGGCGGGTCCGGGCTGGGGATTCGAACCCGCCACCTTAGGTGTACGTGGCTGGCGCCTTAGCCGGTTGAGCTATAGGTGCCGGGCCAACATTGTTTATTTTTAACAATTATTAAAAATACACAGAAGAATTAAAAAGGAAACTTACCCAGAAACATACACATCAAAGATGACCACTGCTAACACCTGTGTGTTTCCCAATTTAATTGCATGTCACTCGGCCACACCCAGTGCTGTTTTCCTGGTCTAATTAGCGAATATTATATATACAAGTTTACGCTGTGTCCATTGAGAGTCAACATTACAACTAAAGCACAGTCCTAATTTTTAGTTAAAAGCATATTCCTAGAAACACATTCTTTCAGGCATCATGTTTAGTGAATGTGTAATAAGTCACCACTTGAGAGATGGCTCAGCAATCCCTTCTCCAAGAGCTGGGGAGACCTGCCCTCTCTACAGCACATCCCCCGCCAAGCTGGCTCCTTAGTCCTAACACCCTGCCGGCTTGGTGACCTGCCCGTGACATATTTCAAGCCAACGCTGGGAATATCTGGGTCCCAGGGTCTTGCTGGAAGGCACAGACTTGAACTGACAGGGACCCCTCCCAAAGCCCAAGCAGCCCTGATGTTTAAGAATGTTTTCTGTAGGATCTCTCCCCATGTTAGCCACCTAATGGTGTAAGCCAACAACACCCTTGTCACGTTGTTCCTAACGTGTCCCCCCTCCTCTCTCCTAGCTCAGCCAAAGGCACCAACTACCCAAACACCAAGCCAAGTTCCCATTGACATCTGATGGTACGACACACACACTGATCTGCCCAGGTAGGTGTGCAGATGTAGGAGACCGTCAGCATCATCACCGCCCTGCTCACATGTACACCCTTCCTCCACCACTCACCGTCCTTCCACTTGTCCTCCATGCTCTGTCCCTCTCCAGCCTGGCCTTCAGCAGGAGTCGCCTCAGCTTTCTGGGTGCCTTGCTCACCACTGGCCGCACCTGAGGGGTGTCTGCCCCACCCACCTCAGTCAAACCTGCAGGAAGTGATCCCCAAAGCAGTTCTGATGCTGACAAGGTCGAGGGTCACTGGGTCTGTTTCTCACTTCCCTCTTTCCAGGTGGGTCCTTCCACTTTCAGAATTAGTTGTCTTTTTTTTTTTTTCAGACAGAGTCTCACTCTGTTGCCCGGGGTCATAGCTCACAGCAACCTCAGTCTTTGGGGCTCAAGCATCCTCTTGCCTCAGCCTCCCAAGAAGCTGGGACTACAGGTGCCCACCACAAAGCCCACTAGTTTTTCTATTTTTAGTAGAAATGGGGTCTTGCTCTTGCCCGGGCCCTGAGCTCAGGTGATCCTCCGCCTTGGCCTCTCCGAGTGCTAGGATTACAGGTGTGAGCCACTGTGCCCAGCTACCCTCAGAATTAGTTCTAAAGGCCATAGTGGTGACAGGTCCACACACCCCCCCTTCTCCAAGATGCCTCCTCTTCCCACCTCTCCCCATCCAAGAGCCATGACATTCTGTGCCTGCTCCCGGACTGCGCACCTCCTCATGGGACTGAAACTCCTCAGACCACTTGGCTTCTTAGGGGTAGGCAGTGAAACCGTAGGCTTTCAAGAGACAGCCAGGAGGCTTCCCACTTGTCCCTAACACACCTGACTTCAAGACCAGCTCCAGCAGCTGCTTCCAGAACAGGCCCAGGACACAGCTCTGGGGCTCTCCTACATGCCCCAGATAACGGGAGAACAGATGATCGCGGCAGAGATGCTGTCTGTCTGCACGCAAAGGTGTGATCAACATTACTACCTGGTTGTCTGGAGAAGATGCTGGCTACATGGTAGCAGGAGGAATCCCCAAACCAGAAAGTTAACAGGGAAGTAAACACGTGAGCCGGACCAGCCAGAAACAAAGTGGCTTAGCCCAGGGCTCAGCTTCCGTCCCCTCTTTCTCCCGGATTCTGTGCTAACCCCATGCCCAGAGTCCTCAGCCGTCAGACAGGCTGCCCCTGAGTGTCTGGAAGGCAGTCTTCCCTCCTCAGCGAGTGTGTATGCTTTGCACTCCTGAGACCCACCAAGTCTCCCTCAGAGGAGTCTGGTCAACCCAGAATACTACAGGCTCCGTGATCAGTGATTATCACACGCCTCAGATTTATTGTCCGGGACTCTGAGAGTGACAGCATTCTCAGAAAAACCACTTCAATGTTCCCCTTTTGATATACAGCTACAAACACATTGTGGGACTTTAATAAAGCTTGAAAATACCCAAGCACATCTCAGAGCTGTAGACTGGACCCATGTAGATTACCAAGCAGGTCTGTGATAATAAATCTTGTCAAAGTAGACTATTATTTTTTTTTTCCTTGAAAACAAAAGGAAGATATGATTTAAAGTATCCTGTTCTCATCTACCAGCCCTGAAATGTGACGTGCTGGCCTTCCAGGGAAAATGTGGAGAACGCAGCTGCCATAGAAGACCAGGCATGAACTTTGGCATCGGATTCAATAGAAAGAGTAATTTAATGAACAATCATTATGTCATTAGCTAAAACTCTATGAATATACGGGGGAGTTTAAAAATTTACAAAGCACCGTCTCGCTTATCATTTCATTTGATTCTGTGCCTATATTTCATATGGGCAAGCTGGCCTCAGGGGAGTCCAAGGCCTGTTCAAGCACCCTTAGCAGGTAGACCAGAAGGAGCTGCGACTGGACGGTGTCCAACCCCAATCCCAGGCTCTCTAAGGGGGAGACTTTTGGGCTTCCCAAGAACCAGAAATGGACCCAGGGAACTGTGCAAAGTTTATTTGCCTTTCTCAAAAAACCAATTATTGATAAGAGATTTTACTTCAGTCAGAACAATTCAAGGGTGGTAGGTGGTGGGGGGGGGAATGGATTTACTTTGTACCAATTCTTTGGGGCCAACTCTTTCAAAATTGAATGGAAAGATTAAGAGAAAAAGTGTAAACTAGTTAAATGCAGCTTCTCAATCAATTCGAGCCATAAATAATGTATGAAGGGGTTATGTGCAAAGACTCAACGGTTGGCTTCAAGGAGCAGACAATTTAGCAGAAGGGATAAAAGAAGAATGTCTGTGTGTGTGCGCACACAGGCACGCAGGCACACACACCAGCACAAAGGCCAAGTGCAGAGAGCCAGAGTGGGGATGAGCAGGCAGAGGGGCAGCAGGTAAGTTTCCAGAAGGGGAGAGGGAGGGGCTGTGATGCTGAAGGAGGAAAGCAGGTGTCAGGGTCAGACCCCACAGAGCCACCATCGGGGAGGCACGCTGAGGAGAGCTAATGCAGATGGAGAGTGCGGGGTGCACATCCACCAGTGCCAGCTCACTTTTATTAAAAGAATGGGGGAGAAACCCTTGACTAGGGGGTTAACAGAGCATCACCATATGGAGAGGAGAGAAACAGAACTGGTGAGCAAGCAGGCTTTACTAGGATGAGCGAGAGAAACGGAGAGACCCTGAGGGCCGTCTCGTGTCCCCATCACAAGGGACATCTTCATCACCTCCCAGAGTGAGGGCCACTCCCATTTTTTTGGTTCCTGATGAAGCAGGGCAACCGAAGTTGTGGTTGTTTATAAGGCTTGCAACTAATAAATTAACACTTTTAGCAATTCACGTGCAATGCGACGTGATGACAATTACTCAAAACCAAATAAATGGAGACTTCACACACAAACATCAACATATGCTGCAGCATCTATTAGGGAAATGGTTTGGCCACAGGACCTAGGTTTATAGATGCATGATGAACATTATTCTCTTTCCGTCCTGTCAGCTGCCTCTCGGATTAACTTGTAGACCCCTTTGGAGGTAACATCAGAAGTTTGCATTTGAGGCCTTTTCCAAATGGGTGGCATTGGCCAACAGGAGTCTCCTGCCCTGCTTCCTCCCTCCCACTTCCCTACCTCCTCAATTCTTAAACCCTCCTTGTTACAACTACTCCAGTCTCATGCAGGCCCCCCCCCCCAAACCTCCCCAATGATCATAATCACTGTATCAACTACAGACCCCTCTGCAGTCATGGGCAGGGCTTCCTCCAGCTGAGAGGAGGCTGAGACGCTTCAGCAGTGCTGCCCTGAAAAACCAACAGAGCTGTGTGCACAGCAAAGTGGTAGAGGCCCTTCTTCACTCCCCTGCTTCCCTTTCCTCTCCTCCTGCACCTTCCTCCATCCCTCTTTGTAAGTGCTTGGTTCCTGGGGTCCCTGTGCTAACACCGTTGTTGCAAATGGCTAAAACCACTTGACATTTAGTGCGGCAGAGACCCTGCAAGGAACCAACCACATTCTCAGTGGTGGAATTCACTGCACCAAAAGATCAGATGGCACCTCTGCCTGCCTACAAATCTCTGCAGCTTTGCAAATGATCAGAAAAGAAATACCAGGCTTTCTTTCTATGCCCCCAAAAGACAGTCACAGGAACACACGCTGGTGACCAAGACAGCAAGACAAGAAGAGACAAATACATTAATGCTCAATCACTTACTCCCACAAACACCACCTGTGTGCCCCTGGTGTGGCAGGTACGGAGCTAGGTGTTGGGTACACAGCTATGAATAGGACATCAACTTTCCTTCCGTGCCAGAGAACGAAGCAGGAAACAGTACGGGGACAAGGACAGCACTGGGCAAACCCCACCCGGGGTCTCAAGGTCCTGAGGGTAGCAGCCCTGATGTGATCCCATAAGCAAGGCCGAGACGTCAGCCCCCTTTTTCTCTGTCTCCGACCCTTTCGTCTCTGCTTCCTTCCTTGAATTCTCCCCTCATCCATCCTGTGCCTCACTTTCCCTCCCATCTCCCTGTCCTTTCCTCCTGCTAACGCCGGGCTCTGAGCAAACATAAAAAGGACACACATTCTTATGCCTCGGGCTCTGTCAGCCCTGGAGAGCCGTCATTCCTAGTGCAAATGTCGGCTTTATACACATGCCTTGCAATTTATTTATTCTATCCGAACCTTTAGAAGCTGGAGAGGGGGGCTTATCAGTAAATGCCATGAATGCTGGATTTTATTTTTCTTAAAAGCAGAACTGCAGCTACAGCAAGCAGCTAGCGAGGCTGGTGCTGCGTGCAGCAACACCGAGCGGGGCCCCACGAGCATGCGGGCATCTGCAGATCTCCTGAGTTTAGCTGAGTCCCCGTGTCGAGGTGGCTGAGTCCCCATCTGTGTCAGTCAGTGCGTCACAACACCGCCTCCCCCGCCCGCCGTGCACAGCACCCTTAGCAAGCGCCTTCCCACACGATACCGTCAACTGTAAAAACTGCAACCATTGCCAAAGTTACAACCACAATTATTTCTACACACAAGAAGAATCCGGCTCTGCACCGTCAGTGCCCACAAAGCAGGCTACTCGTGGGACAGACACCTTTCCCTCCAGTAAAAGCAGAGTGCCCTTGCCTCAGCCTCACCCCCATGAGTGGCCAACTGCATGAGGTGTTCATTTGCATGTACCAAGGTCTTTCTTCAGGCTTAGATGAGGAAGGAGGCTGTGTAGTCTGTGAGACCAACTATAAAGCCCTCAGCTGCTTGATTTTAATATATTGCCTTGAAAACTTAATTCCTTGTGGAACACGGCTCTTAGTTGGGCTTTGCTTTACATGAACCTTCCAGGTGACCCCCAAATGAGCTCTCTGCACGGTGCTGCCCCCTTCACCCTGCCCTCTAAGGCCTTCCACCTTCTTGTGATTTTAGACTGTGCTATAAAATTTAACTCTATACTCTGTGATGGCTCTCAAGACCATCCCAGTGGCTTAGAGAATTCACAATCTTCATGAAACACAAAGCACCCCTAGAGCCCACCCCATCCCACACACCCCACACCCCAGTCCTAAGGGTTTGCGTCATTGCTATTGCTTGGATTTCAGATTTCCTTATTGTCGTATCAATCACAGCACCCAGGGCGCTGCATAAAATAATGGAAATCCGTATGGAAGATTTTTAAATGCTCACTGACACAGTATGCTTTGACCAGCTAGTAAAACAAGATAACACCCTTGGGGGGGAAGGAACATTTTATCATCCACCACCAAAAAATAGAAACCAAGTTCACTAAGAACGGAAAGAGCAGGACCACAGAAGAAGAATTCGGAATTACCATTTCACATGTGTGCCTTATATACAGCAGGAATTCAGAATGATAGGGAGTTCCGTGAGGATGGAAAAGAAATCAAAAAATAAAAGGGGGGAATTTTGCTTTAATTATTCACAGTATCAGGAGCATCACAGAGGAAGCTCGAGAGCAAGAAGTAGGGTGAAAACACTGAATGAGCCGTTGGGAGAGGACGGTCTTGGCTCCAAAGCCAAAGGCAGGGATGAGGAACCAGCACACTCCTTCCTACAAGAAGTTTACGTTCCTGCCAAGCAAGTGGGTGAGCGGCGCCACATCTAACCAGACTTCCCCCCGCCTGACTCAGAACGGGCTCTGGTATTTCAGACCCCAGCAGCAGGACCTGATGGAATTCTCTCAGTGGCAGCAGCCCAAACTCTGATTCACCGTGGGTTTAGGGAAGGCCCTTTCCCGTCCTGCTAAGAGGGAGGTGCCTCTGCGAAACTACTATTTACACACAGGATGGCAATCTCCTACAGGAGGAGGGGCTGCTGCCTTCTGAGGGGTACCGGAAACACTGCAGTGTTGGTTACTTCTCTGAAAATCCCAGCCCATTTCTGCCCCTGTGTCCCCTCTCTGGGAAAAGGTTGACCCCTGTCCAGCTGACCAGCTGGGAGGGAGGACGTGTGACCCATACACAGCCTCCTGTTTCCCAACACGTTGTCTGCCGCAGGCTCCAAACTTCTTTCTCAGAATGAGACAATTTCAGGAAAAACTGTTTCCTTCTCAACCACGGCCTGAGCCTCTGCCCTGGCACCCAGAGGGGCTCACTCCCAGGTGAGGTGGCCCCAGGCTGAGCTCTCCCCAAGCTGGAGTTCAGCTTTAGGGTATTTCCGATTCCCAGAATTACATCACGCACTCGTGGCCTCCTCCACAGCTTGAAAGCACCTCTTTGCCGGAGCCCTCTACCTGCTAACTGCTCCCCTCCCTTCACAATCAAAGGGGTCTAACTAGACAATGTTTCTAGTCAAAAGTGTTTCTAAAGGTGCTTTGATGAGGGGCAAGAAGACCCCAGACCCAGAAAGATAGGACTGAAAACAGTTGCCTTTGGGGGGTCTCTGTGCCCTACACACAAAGCTGCATACGGCTGCCCATCAGCAGAGCTGTCCTCCGGCCAGGCCTCGGGGCCAGGCTGCGCAGCGCCCATGCCAGGCTTCCAGAGAACTTCCCCTCTCTGCCACGGGTGGCTTATCCTTAGTGACCCCAACATTAGAGGCTGCCAAACGCCAGGAGGTGGGGGTGGGGGTGCGCCTTCCTTTCTGCCAGCAGACCCAGGTCAGCAAAGGCGATCCTGAGCTGAGAAGGGTCAGGGAAGGGCAGGAGCCTCCCTCGTTCAGAAAAACCGGGGAAAGATGCTCTCCGCGCCAGAGAGTGGGTCACCGAGGGGAGGCGCCGGGCAGAGCTGCCTCCGGAGCCCAGACCCGCTCTCCTGGAAAGCCAGGCGGGGCCGCGAGCGGAGCAAAGCAGTTTCCGCCGCCGCCGCAGCCGCCAGGCCCGCAAAGTTCGTCCCAGAGCGGCCCGGGCCTGCCGGCCTCTGTCCGAGGTGCTGATAGGTCCCCGCGGGCGGCGGGCCGGCTCCTGCGCGCCCTCAGCCTCCCGCCGCCCGCTCTGCCCTTCTCGCCTCCTGCCCTGTCCTCTTCCCGGCCGCCCAGAAGCCTCCGTCCCCGCTCCGCTCGCGGTGTCGCCAACTCCGCCAGCCCAGCCCGCGCCGCCACTGCGCCCCCCGAGTCGCCGAGCCCCTTCCCCAGCAGCCGCTCCGGGGCGCCTGGGCTGTCGCCACCTCCCCCCCTCATACCTTCTTTTTTCTGTCACGGGAGCGGTTTCTCCGCTTCCTGTTGGATTCTTCCTTCTCCTTCTGCTCCTGGAGGGCCTGCGCCTCGATGTCTTTGATTTTCTTCAGCTGTTTGGCTGCTTGAGCCATGGCGGGTCACGGCGCGCCGGCGCCCGCCTCCCGGACCCCTCGCACTTGGCGATCCAGGTGGCGACACCCTCCCGACAAGGAGAAACGGAGTCTCTCTGCTCTGCGGAGCGGAGCT
>NW_003852592.1:563686-590037 GCF_000181295.1 Otolemur garnettii | reverse complement strand
GCCTGCGCCGCGGCCCCGCAGGGCGCCCTCGGAGCGGGCGCGGTTCCCAGGCGCCCTGGGAAGAGCCCGCTGCCTCCGTCGCCGGCTGAGAGCTGGATTTGCCCCTTGCAGACCTTGTGGGCCTTTCATTTGCATATTTACGAATGATAGAAAACGTGCCCAGGATCCAGGGAGCTGTTTTCCTTTAGTCTCCCTTTGACTGGATACGAAGTCTCCGCGCCAGGGACCGCCCGCCCCCTACCCCTGAGCCTGACGCCCCCTCCCTCGCGTTGCGGTTCAGAGCCACCTGCCGGGCGGACTGAGGGGACGGGGTGGGGGAGGGGCTGGCGCGTGGCCGCCCGGCCACGTGACCCGCGGGGACGCTGGGCCCACCTGGGAGCAGCTGCCCCTCGGTCTGCGGCGGCCGCCATCCCACGCTTTCTCCGTCGAATGAGGCCAGCAGGTCTCCGCGAACGGCTAAGGAGGGAGTTTTGAACAACAATATTTAAGACTCGGAAGAGAGTCGTTATGAAATAGTCGGCCTCCTGTTTCCCTAAACCCAGCTCTTGGTGTGGACACCTGACCAGCACGCACTGGAGCCAGGAGAGGAGCTGGCCACGGCCACCAGGACACTACACCGCGCAGACGTGGGGTGGCTGAGCCCTGCCCGGGGCACCTCTGCGGCCTCCACACTTGCCCTTCAGGGGACCCAACACCTGTCCTCTACCCTGGACGCTCACCTGTGATCGCAGTGCGGGCAGAAACCTTGCTCTGAAGATCATTTCCCAGAGTTAGATGCTGGACTGTCTCCTCTTCCCGCTGTAGACCCCCCTGGGACTTACATTTGCAAATAGCTGGGTTTTAAAAAAAACTGGCAAAATTTTAATAATGGCTTTTCATCCAGTATATTCAAAATATTCCAACATGCAATGGTCATAAAGATATATTACCTTCTCACATACTGAGTTCAACATTCAGGGTGTATTTAAGGCACCTTTTAATTCCTTCCTGGCGACACTGGACTCGTGGATACTGTATTGGGCAGCGCAGCTCACCTGCCAGCAAGCACAGACGGACTTGTGCCCCCTGCACCCTCCCTCCCCTGCCCAGCACACCTGCATCCCCTCTTGCTGCCCACCTGTCCATCCTGCACACTCCAGTCTTGAAGCTCTTTGCAAACTACAGAGCTGGTGCTTGTCACTTCTAAACTTAACATCCCCCCCCCTTTCTGCTCCTAGGGGAAAGATCAAAATCTGTTACACGGCCTGTAAGGACCCGAATGATTGGGCCCTTCCTACCCAGCCGTCTGGCCCCAGGTCTGCCTTGGTCACTTGCCTCAGCAACTTGGAACAGGTCAGGGCTGTCCCCTCCAGAGAGCCTGTGTCCTTGCTGCCCATTACCCAGACGGCTGTATCGCCACTCCAACCCCTAATCCCAGTCTGGCAGACTCCATCCAACACGCTTGTCTGATGTCAAAGCCATTTCCACCTCTAGGCCCCCAGACTGACTCTGCCCTCTCACTGTGACACTATGTGTGGTGCTTTTGTGACACCTCAGTGTAGTTTTACACTGATGTGACTGGATCAACCGTGTCTTTCCCATCAGACTTTAAGCTCCTTAAGGGAAGGGGCCGGTGCCAGCTCACTGTCTCTGCAGCGCCTTGCCGGGTGCCTGACACACAGTAGGGCTCCATGACCCTGGGCCAAAGCACTCAACACACTTACTGTGCTCTGACTTCAGGGATAACGATAAAAATAGCTACCTCGCTATTGCACCACCACTGTCACCACTTTGCAGATGGGGAAATGGGCACAGAGAGGTGGGGAGCGGAGGCCCTCATCCCAACAGATGCTGGCGCCGCTACCTGTACAGCCTGCAGAGCTGTGAGCCAAATAAACATCTCTTCCTTATAAACTGTCCAGCCTCAGGTACCTTTCCCCAGACCCCTGATTTCCCTATAGGTCTCAATCCTTATAGGAGCATTTGAAAAAGGAAATTCTCTGCGACTCAAAGGAAAAACATTTCATTAAGGAACCGTATTTACAGCAATGCAAATGGACTAACCCAGGCTGGGTGTGTTAAGTGACCACCCTGAGGTCACACTCCAATGAGACAGAGTCAAAATCCAGACCCACTGACTCCCGGGTGAGGACGACTGCTCACTTAGATAAGTGGGGAGGTGTCAGGCACGCATGAGTCTGAACTCCAGGGCAGAAGACAGCTCTGGAAGTTCCTCTTCTTTCTTTCTCCACAGGGGTGCTTATTATTCAAGGAAATTCCATATTTCAATGGGGCCTTTTTATTTAGTCGTTAAGTGGTGGCAAGGGGAGTTCATTTGTATACCTTCCTTTTCATCCCTAAGATTGCCAGCTGGTTCCCCGACCCCATCCTGTGTGAGCGCATTTATGCAACTAGACTGATTTGTGTTTTTTTTTTAAAGGAAACATTATTAATAATTAATAAAGCTTCCCAAGATAAAAGCTGCCTCCTGAACTAAATAATATAAATAGCTATACCATAATGAGTGCACTAGACATTTCTACTAAGCATATTTAACCCTAAAAGTGGCTCCACCAGGCAGGTACCCCTTTCATCACCACGTTCAGATAAGGAAACTGAGGCACAGAGGCGATGAAAACCTTGTTTGAGGTCAATGGCAAGTACATTCTGGCCTGGGATTTGAACCGAAGCAGTCAGTCTTTAGAGAGGGTGTTTGTACTGCCCCGATAGAGGTAATGGCCCACAGGGAGGGTGAGAAGGAAGCCTCTCTGTGCCCTGATTCCCCTCAGGAACAACAGTGCTCACAGTGTGGATCAGCCTGGCCCATTCTGAGGGCACAGGCGGTCAGAGGTGGCCCCGTGATTCGTAGCCCCATGCCACACCCTACAGGTGTCCAGCCCAAGTTTGCTCCAGGAAAAGCCAAGCAAGAGGCAGGATTGCAGGTGGGCGGAACACAAAGGCAAACAGAATCTCAGGAACTGGGAGGAATTACCTTGCCATTTCCCAGTGGGCAGGAGGGATCTCTGTTCACTCTCAAGTCCCCAGGCCTAACCACTGCTGGGCAGCCTGCCCAGGAGGGCTGCTCTCTGCTCTCCGTGGAGTTCAGCCGGCTCCCTGAGGTGCACGCCAGCCTGCTTCCGGGTGAGAGCCCTTCAAATATTTGAGGAGAGCTCACTCTGCCCTATGCTTGTCCAAAATAACGTCAGGGGTTCATAGCAAAGGTGGACATTGAGCTCAAGAATGCCTAATTTCCTGCCCAAGGTTTACAAATGAACGCAATACATCCTTTTAATAATTGGGTTTTCTGGGGTGGAATTTGAAGAGACGAAACAGCAGCCTATAAGCCAAAGTGTTCTGAGAAAACAAAAGCTTTCACATTTGGATTCTTCGAAAAAGCTGGAATAAAATTCCCATGTTCACTCAACCTCCACCCAACCTCTGGGCCTGTGAGCCCACACTGTCCTCTGCTCTTCTCGCTCTGGGCTGGCCCCCTTCGCTCTCCTGTGCCCCCCTCCAAGTTGACTTGACCGTGCACTTCCTAGAGGAAAGGGAAGACCCCTGGTTGTATGTCCTGGCTTCCCCCCTCCTTGCCTTAATATGGTCTGAACTCTGTCCTCTCCACCCACTGCCCCTCTCATCTCATCTTGACTATCACTCCTGGGAATGCCCAGCCTGAATGTGCCCTTCCCTAGGTCCCGAGACCCCACTCTTTCCTTCTCCTCTTCCTATCTCTTGGATCAGTGGTTCTCAACCTTCCTAATGCCATGACCCTTTAATACAGTTCCTCATCTTGTGGTGACCCCCAACCATAAAATTATTTCGTTGCTTCTTCATAACTAATTTTGCTACTGTTATGAATCATAATGTAAAGATCTGATATGCAGGATGTATTTAGGTGACCCCTGTGGAAGGGACGTCCGACCCCCAAAGGGGTCGCGTCCCACAGGTTGAGAACTGATGTCTTGGACGGTCTTTCTAGGGTTTACTAATAAAAACTTCTGGGCTGGGCTCACACCTGTGATCCTAGCACTCTGAGAGGCTGAGGCGGGTAGATTGCTTAAGGTTGAGAGTTCCAGACCAGCCTGAGCAAAGTTTCTCTACTAAAAATAGAGAAACTAGCCAGGCTTTGTGGTGGACGCCTATAGTCCCAGTTACTCAGGAGACTGAGGCAATAGAATTGCTTGAGCCCAGGAGTTTGAGGTTGCTGTGAGTTGTGATCACATCTCTGTTAATCCAGCCTGGGTAACAGAGCAAGATCTTGTCTCAACCCAAAAAACAAAACACGAAGCTTCTGCTTAGGCCCTGTGTGGGCTCCTCCCTTCTCCTTCCGTGGTCCCAGCCTTGACTTGAGTGAGCACCCACATGCCTGGGGCCAAGCCCCAGCTTTGACTCTGATCAGGCTGAGCCAGGGAGCACACCGGTGCCTCCCAGGCAGTGCTACAGAAATCATTGCCCCCTCTTGGCTCTTCAGTCTCCAGTTCAAGGCCTTAGCATCCACCCAGGCACCTGAGCCAGAAATATGGGGGGTCCCACGAAACTCTCCCTCCTTTCCTTTACACTCCTAAATTGACATTGCCCTCTAAATTCCATAGACTTTTTCATAGGTAGGAAAAACTAACATATTCCTCTCCTCTCACACACGGTTCAACATGGCAGTGAATGTAACACGTCACCTCTGGTCACCAGATGCTGGCAGGAAGGTTCTCACACACTCTCATTTCTCTAGTGGAAACAGCTGGGTGCCCTACGACTCCGTCTGGTTCTCAGTCTATCCACCCGGAGTTGCCCTGCGGTCCCACAGGCAAGGGGCTCATTCCCCAGGCACCCCCACTTTGGGTGGCAGTTCCAAGCCCCAGGCTGCGGCCTTCACTTCTGATCAGCCAGCTGTAAATCGGGGTTTCCACCGCCCCTTCCTTGGGTTTGATTAATTTGCCAGAGCACCTCCCACAACACAGGGATGCACGTGATTTATTTACAAGGATACCCCGGGGAGTTCAGACAGGCAGGGCAGGGCACGTGGGGAGTGGCTCCCCAGCCATGCAGTCCCCGGGCACCATCATGGGCTCAGCTGCAGCGAACTCTCAGATCCCTGTTCTTTGGGGTCTTACAGAGGTTTGTAGGCAGGATTCACAATGTGGATTTGATTGATTACATTGTTGGATCAACTCAACCCTCAGCTCCTCTGCCCTCATTGGAGTTTGCAACTGAAAACTAAAAGTTCCAACCTTCCCTGGCAACCAGCCCCCAGGCTGGGCTAGGGGGAACCAGCCAGAGTTGCCCCATTAGAATAAAAGGTCCCACCACCGGGGAAGTCCACGGGATTTAGGAGCTGTGTGCTGCACGAGGTCTTTCAGGAAATAACTCGGTTCTCGGGAGTGTCTCGGGAGTGCTGCGCGGGAGCAGGAGTCAGCAGACACTGGAGCAGAAGCTCCTCCCTCACCCCTTCCTGCAGGGTACTAGGAGCTCTTTGTCAGGAACCAGAGGCAGGAACAGAGACCAACATGGGTATTTCTTACTGTCTCAGCGAGTATTTTCCTAGGCACACTTCTGAGCGCCCCTCACTCTCTCTCCCTGCCAGCTCCCCATAGCAGCTCCTGGGGTTGCAGGGTGCATCCTTCCTCCGACCGAGCATCCCCACGGACTCCACAGGTGCAGCATGGACATGTGAATGGGGTCATACAAAGAGCAGGTTTTCTTAACAGCATGGAAGTTGTCACACACGTCTAAGTCCTGTCCTCCAAATCAAGTGGCCTCGTGGAGGCTGGCATCTGCTAAAACCCACCCTCTGCTCTCCCTCTCCCAGGACAGTGTCCTTGTGGAGGCCCTGGGCAGCTGTCCCCCAGGCGGTGGCAGTTACCTGCTGGTCAGATCCCCTGCCTCCCAGCTGCCCGAGCAGGCAACAGCCGCACCACTGGTCTGGATCCCGTCACGAGTCTTCACAAGTGGACGTGGGAACGCATTGTCTCAGCTGTGGAGCTGGAGATCTCCAGATATGGCAAGGTTGGTCCCTCCCGAGAGCTCCTAGCCTTGCTCCTCACTCATGTGGCTCAGGTGTTCCTTGATGGCCTTTTCCCGGGAATCATGTCATCATCTTTCTGGTGTCTGTCCTCTTTTTAGAAGGACACCAGTTGTTTTGGATGAGAGCCCAGAGTAATGACCTTACCTTGATTTGATCATCAGCAAAGACCCTTTTCCCCAAGCCATATGTGCATGACCAGTCCCAAGGTCAAAGCCACAGGTTCTGGGGCTTAGAACTGCAGAGTCTTTTGTTGGACACAATTCAGCCCCCAGCACTCCCTTCTCTTCCTATTAAGAAGCCTTAGCATCTTCCTGGCCCCTGCCAGTGACATGAAGGGTCCCTCAGGGTGGCTGCCCAGGCCCCCCGCCCAGTCCCTCCTGGATCCTGTTTCCCCCCTCACACTGGCCTTTGGAGAGGGCTTGCTGTCCTCACACCTCAGCCTCACCCAAAGCTCTCTGTCCCTGCGGCTTGGACGGGCCTGCACAGACTCCTCCCAGGCCCTCTGCAGGTCTCACCTCCTCCCAGGTGCAGCTGTGCGGAACTGTCCCCAGATGCCCCATGGGGACCTGTGCACTTCTGTTAGAACTTCCAGGGCAAGTTAGGAGCCTCCCTGCCCCTCCCCCCACCCACTGGCTACTCTGGGCCCTGCTGACCTTCATTCATGCCCAGAGCTCAGAGCTTGGGTTTGCTGTTTCTCTTGATCCTCACGTCCACCCAGAGCTGCAGGAACTGTGGCTCAGGGCACAGCTGAGTGACCAGTGCTAATGTCACCTGTGTGGGGACACTGCCAGGACCAGGGCCCAGGCTGTCTGTGCCTGCACACACCTTCTGCCTGTGGCCACCTGCAGGGCACACAGCTGCAGGGCACACAGCGGTGTGGTGCTGTGTGGGAGGAGGGAGATGAGTCAGAGCTGAGACAGGACTGCTCTGAGGACAGAAAAATGACTCTGTCACCAGAACTGGGCCACTCGGCTGGACTGGAGTGGGAAGGAACTGGGGGCAGAGAGCTGGGCAGGGCTGGAGGGCTGGGTGGAGCACCTGGCCTGGTGCTTTGCCCAGAGCAGGTAAGAGTGCACTGGACAGAGAGGTGAGGATGCCTCCTCCCCACTCCTACTCAGTGGGCCCTTCTTCTAAAACCAGCATTCCTCGACCCAGTTTTTAGCCCGAGGATCCCCATTCCTGTCCTCTGGGGTCTTGTGGCCTCCTTCTGATCCAGTCCCATGTGACAAGGCACACTGCTGTGGCGTCCACAGAGGAGGCCACAGCCATTCCCACGTCTGCAAAATGAGCGGCTCTAGTCCCCGAGGCCCCGGCCAGGCCTGCTTCTCCCCCATTTGTGGGGCCTCACCCTCTCCCTCCCACCTTGCAGCATTGCATGTCCTGGGGCTGTCCCGGGCCCCTTTTCTTACTGTACCCACAAGCCAAGTGCTCCCCTGGGCCTGCAGCTCCTGCACCCTCCCCTGAAGTTCAGGGTCCAGTTCTGGGCATGCCATCTCCAGCTGGATGCACAGACTTCTCCAGCACCCTGCCCCTCCCATGTCTCCCCCCAACCCAGGCAATGGCAGGTTCCTTCCTGCGGGCTCAGAGCACAAACCCTGGACTTCTCCTGACTCTTCCCTTTCTCTCGAGTCCCACATGTGATTTTTTTGCTAATTCCCCAACTCTGCCTTCAAACTGTACCCAGAGCTCGGCCTTCTGCTGTCCTCTCTCCCTGGAGTATGGCCTCCCTGCCCCCCTCATCTACCCAACTTCTGCTCCAACCAGTAGCCAAAGTGATCTAGTCAAATTGGATCAGACCATGACACACTCTTCTGTTCAGAAACCTCCAGCAATGCCCCACCTTAGAGCGAGCACCCTGGCTTCCCTCATCGTCCCCTACCGCTGTTCTGGCCCCAGCAGTCACCTCCCTGCCCCAGGGCCTTTGCTCCTGCTGTCCATCCCATCTGCCTGGCTCCTCCCTCACTTTCTTCTGAACTTTACTCAAAGTTCCTTTCTCCGTGAGGCCTTGCTAGGCTGCTGTAACAGCGTGCTGGCGGCCAGGTGCCCTGAGCAACAGGGATTTGTTTTGTCACGATTCTGCATGCTGGAAGTCCGAGATCAAGGTGTGGGCAGGGCGGGGCCCTTCCCAGGCCTCCCTCTCTGGCTAGTCCGCGGTCAAGTGTGGAAAGGCCTCCCTCTCTGGCTAGTCCACGATTAAGGTGCGGGCAGAGCGGGGCTCTTCCCAGGCCTCCCTCTCTGGCTTGCAGCCGGCCCTCTCCTTGCTGTGTCTTCACAGATCCTTTCCTCTGTGTGTGTCTGTGTCCTGACCTCCTTCTATAAGGACACCCGTCATTGTGGGCCAGGCCCAGGCTCATGGCCTCACTTTGCTTTTGTCACCGCTTCACGAGTGCTGTCTTCAAATAGTCACATTCTGGGGGGGGGTGGTTAGGACCTGAACATATGACTTTTGGGGGGCAGGGGACACAGTGCAGCCCCAACAGTCTTCCCTAGTGTCCACTTTGTCTACAGTTCATCTCCCTCCACCCCACACTCCATTGCGTGTGCTGTGTTTTGGTCCTTACATCATGACTGTTGGTGTTTAATCATGTACTGAAGGCCTCCCTGCATCTGCCACTAGAACATAAGCCCCCCAGTGCCTCTAACAGAGCCTGGCACACAGCAGACCCTATGGTAATACCACATTATTAACATCTATAATTAATATATATTGACTTAAGTATCAGGTCCACAACCGTTTTTGTGAGGCCTCCAGAGCATCCTGGTGTTTATATTTTTTGTTTTTTTGTACAGACAGGGCTCACTGTCACCCAGCTGGAGTGCAGTAGTGTCCTTACCGCTCATGGCCCCCTCAAACTCCTCCTGCCTCAGCCTCCTGAGTCGCTGGGACTTCAGGCGCCCACCACCATGCCTGGCTAATTCTTTATTGTTTTGGTAGAGATGGGGTCTCACTATGTTGTCCAGGCTGGTCTCATACCCCTGGCCCTAGGCAATCCTCTTGCTTGGCTCCCCAAAGCTCTGGGATTACAGGCATGAGCCACTGTGCCAGCCTGATTATTGTTAATAAAATTCTTCTCGTGTGCTTTGAAGACGGACTCACCCTCTGGAGTGTCACCGTCATTAACGTCATGCTTCTGCTCCTTCATCAGCAGATTGTTTTCTCGCTGCGGCCTTTTCCCTCGATCCAACTGCAAAAAGCCTTTCTGTTTCTTAACCTCTTTTTGGCTCCAGAAGGCATGTCGTTTTTTCCCCTCCTGCCTTTCTGTCTGGTGTTTAAACGCACACCCTGAGAGGCAAGCGTGCAGCTTTGTTTTTTCCTCCAGTGAATTTTCTAGAACTGTAGGTCTGGCCTTAAGAAGATTCAACATAAACAAAGTTCAAATGCCAGAACGTCACCCAAAGGCAGGGGGCGAAAGGGAGGGTGAGTGTTTCGCTGAAAGTTCTTTTAATCTTTAATTTTTATTTTTAAGGATTCAGAGTACATTTCTTTTCTACTGGTTTTCCTCGAGTGCTTGTCCAACGTGATTAGGCTCACAAATTTAAATTGATGTAAAACTACTCAGAGCACTTGTGTTATACCAGGTTGGACACAGCAGTCCTCGCGTTTCTTTGATGAAACATTCATAACTACGTTAGGCTTTTAATGACCTTTTCATTTTTTCCTCCTGGAATTTCTAAAATGCTGCTCCGGGCTCGCATATTGCAGGCAAGGGCTTGTGTGAGCGCTGGGCAGTGGGGTGATGGCTTGGGGCCTTGTGGAGGCGTGAGACAGGGACAAGTCTGTCCCAGATGAAGGACACAAAGCCACCGGGGCTGGCGCACGTGGCTCTGCTCCTGGCCCATCACAGCTGCCACCATGACAGAGGAAGAGGGCAAGACACCATAAATGGGGTTCACAGGATTCAGAGTTCACTCCAGAACCCTGGAAGTGAAGGCAAGGAGGTGAGGCCGCCCAGAGAATTCCAGAGGCTCCCTCTGCGTGTGAGAGCTGTGGCCTTCATTCCCACGCGCCTGGGCACGTCTGCTGTGCAGCCCCTCGCAGGGAGAAGCATCAGGTGGGGGTTCAACACCTGTGCTCTCTGGAAAAACTCACGAGGCCACAGGAAAAAGTGAGAGGTTTGACTGACCCTATTAGCATAGTATCTGCCCCCACAGCTCTCTGCACTGCAGCCTTTAAAAAGAATGACTCTCCATTACCAGGCATGTACCCCAAAGAAAAAAAGTCATTTTACCATAAGGACATTTGCAATAGACTGTTTATTGCAGCTCAATTTACAGTCGTAAGATGTGCAAACAACTGAAGTCCCCATCAACCCAGGAATGGATTAACAAACTGTGGTATATGTACACCATGGAGTACTATTCAGCTGTAAAAAAGATGGAGACTCTACTTTTTTTTTTTTTTTTTACATAATGTAGGTGGAGTTGGAGAATATCCTCCCTAGTAAAGTATCACAAGAATGGAAAACCAGGCTCGGCGCCTGTCCTCGCTGCGGGCACATGAGCCCTGTTTGACCTCGCTGTGCCTCACTGGCCTGGCCCACCTTCCTGTTGGCCCAGGACTCTCTAGGCAGCTCACCCTGTCTCTCAGGTGTGGTCATGAGAAATCGGTCCCTGACTCTCCTTTGTTGAGCCTTTTTTTTCACTTAAGAAAAATCACAGTGAGAGGCACATAAAATAAATATTTACCATTGTAACCACTTTTAGGTGGACAGTTCAGTGGCATTAAGCACATTCCCGCGATTGTGCAAACACCACCTCCCTCTATCTCCACATCTTCATCTCCCCAGCTGAAGCTCTGTCCCCATTAAACGCTGATCCCCATCCAAATGAAATACTTAAGTAAATCTAACAGAATGTATACAAGATCTACATGAGGGAGACCATAAAACTCTGATGCAGGGCGGCGCCTGTGGCTCAAGGAGTAGGGCACCAGCCCCATATACCAGGGGTAGCGGTTTCAAGCCTGGCCCTGGCCAAAACTGCAAAGATTCCTGACAGTCCACTAAAAATTGCACACATAGTGCAGTGACAGAATTTGTGTCCACATCATGATCACTTGAGCAAACGAACAAATCAAGGGACTCACACTTTCCTTTTTGGAGATGACACGACTATACTGCCTATTAGAATGAGTATCTATTGTAGGTAATGTCCTAAATTCCTGAACTCCTAACTCAGTGTGGAAGGCCACGTAAAGCGCAGAGGTTGATATTTGTGCTGGCCTCACTCCCTGCTGCAGAAACCAAGTTCAATTTCCTAATGCTCAATCTAATTATCTGGAATCTGCCTTATATCCCAAATTCTAAATCAGGAGAGGCAAGCACAACTCAGAGACAGCACCAAAACGTGTCATCAATGTTCAGTATCTTATAAATTCCCGCAAAAGAAGAATGACAAATCTTTCTAGCTTACACGGTCAGGTAAAATTTCAGAGAAAAAATACTTTCCCTTAAAAACATTGTTATAAGATAATAAAACATTACTCCTTAACAGTCTAGAACTGATTGCAGTCGTCTCTTCTCGTTGGTTGGAGAATTATTCTACCTTTCCCATGGACTTCCTACAAAATGCACAGTGAGGTTATCATACCTCTTTGGATAGTTTGGAAAAGGAAAAACCAACTATATTGTTGGCATTTAAACATTTCCACGAATGAAAACTGAAACTTCAAAGCAAAGGGCATGAACTTTTTTGTGTATAACAAGGCAAATAATGTATTTTTTATAACAAATTAATAGCTTTGCTGTTTCTAGATTAACCAGAAAAACCATCTGCTCTACAATGTCTACCAGTTTTCATTTTCGTATGCTTGTTCACTCTATTTAAAATCAGAAGTGATTGGCAAGTTTCCATCATCTTATTTGCAGCACCCTTATTTTGAGGATTAGCATGAGGGCACAGACGATTAGGTTAGGCTGTCAAGTCTGAGCTGTGGTTGAGTCCTTCACTCAGGTGTACCATGCACCCCGAGATTGTGCCCGTCACGTGGGAGCCCCCGAGCCCCTCTACTCCTTCTGAACTTGTGTTCTCCTCTCATGGGAAAGGCCATGAACTCGTATCTGCTATAATAATAAAGAGGAATATGAAAAGGCCTGAGTAAGAACTGAAGAATTTGAAATATTTGTGAGAAAAATTCCACATGCAAGACAGACATCCAAAATGGCTCAACATAATTTATTTTTTTTTATGTTAAAATGTACAGAGTTCTTTTGAAAGTACTTGCTAGAAAGGGGGGAAAAAAGATATTACATACAAGTAGAGGAAGGGAGGCCCACGGGCCCAGGAGCGCATGACACGGAGAAGTACAAGGTATCTAGGCACCCCTTCCCCTTAGCTTACAAGTCACCAGGAACCAAGTACAAAGAGGTTACAAAACAGGAAAGCAAATATAAACAGACAGGAATAGACTCAGCTTCATTTGTACATGCGGCTTTTAGAGGCATCTGGAGCTCTATTCACACACTCTAGAGATCTCTTTAAAGAGAATTTTTATCTTTCTTAAAATAGTTTTTAATATTCTACAACAAAGATAAAAAATTTTAAAGATGGAATGAAATGAAAAAGCTCTTATTTTAAAAGGCATCAAAGTCACTAACAGTGAGGTTTTAAATTTTTTTTAGAAGATTACCCAAGTTATCTTGCTAAAAATACATTTTTTTAAAACAGAAGTGAAAAAATGACAGGTACCAATATTATTGTGTTGGATAATTTCTTTTATAATATAGAAAAGAACATTTTTTTCTACAATAGTTCTACAGTCACAAAGAGGTTTGTGGAAAAGGGAGCTGCCCGATTGAATTTTTTTTTTTTTAAAAGAAACAAACAAAACCAAACACAACCGCAAACCAACAGAAACTGAATTCACGGCCCTCATACCAACAGCTTCTCCTTCCGCCTTGACCCACCCTCCTCCCAGCACACCTCCCTCCCGCCCCCCATCCCACCCCACCGGGAAGCCAAGTCGCAGCTGCAGACTGCGGGGGCGCAGGGAGGGCAGCAGGGTGCTGGCTCTACGCAGATGGCGGAGCTGCGGGAGTCTGTACGGAGAGACTGGGTCCGACACAACCCTGCACATGCTCAGAGTGGACAGCGGTCAGACGTGGAATCTGCCTTTTTCTAACACACTCAATTGAGAAAGTCAATTAAAGTGTATAAAAAACCCAACAAACCTGTGCATTTGAAAAAATTTAATGCCTAATTGGTACTTTAAAAATTTATATAAAATGTACAAATGAAGGAGAGAATTCAATGCTTACAGGTATTTCTTGAAGCAGTATTTCCCCCTTTTGGATATTTGACTGCACATACCAAGTGGTATAATAGTTTCCATCTTCTAATGATGGAATATAAATATATATATTTTTTTACCTATCCCTGGAGTAAGTAACAGGAAGGGAACGGGCGACCTGGCTGCACAAGAGAAGAGAGAATGCAGTTGGGGACAGCACACAAACCCGCTGAATCCCCACCGTGCAGATCTGCCCTCACTACGCTGGTGTCAAGTTTGTCCCTCTCCTCATCTGCCACTCACAGAGAGGGGCTTGTGCGCTCTGATTCACAGGGGATGAACTCAGTATCTCGACAGACAAAGAGAACTAGAGGTATGTATCATTAAGTAGCTATAAAATTCACACCGTAACCTCCCTTCTAACACAGATCCTGCGCCATCTCTTCTGACATCAACAGTGTCAAAGGTGTGTCAGGTGTTTTTCAAATCACTGAAATGTACAGTCATCCACCCACACTTCACGAGAGAACCTAAGAGGCCAATCTGGGGACTGCTACTGGAGTTGTGTAAGAGTCAAAGGCTCAGGAATCTAGACCCTTAGTCAGCATTTCAAAGTACATACTACAAACGGAGGCTGGGTGGCGTATGTGCGTTATGGCTGGTTCACCCGGTGGCAAAAAACCAAGAGGTTGATTTCCCCTTCTTGATTGTTAACAGACCATCTCTGTTCCTCCAAAGGCTGGATTAGGATAGCAAAGAGCTTTCCTTTGAGATTCTGCTGTTAATTGAGACTTACAGTATTTTTTGTGTCTCTGAGTGCTAAGTGGGAATATTAAAAAAAGAACAAATTATATTACACTTGATTCAAGAAAAACAAAGATTTCAATTAAGTCCATTTATAAAGAAACATTCTTGGGGAAAGGTTTCAAGAGGTGTGTGTGTGGACAGGGAGTGGAGGGGATTTTAAAAGGAGAAGCATTTTCCTGCCTCACTTTATTAATAATAATAATAATATTAACAATAATAATAAGTTTAAGGAGCTTGGGTTGTTCTCCATGTCCCCATCCGAGTCTCCCCTAAGTGCCTCCTGCTGGAATGAAGTAGGAAATGAAAGGTTGGGTTTGGAGGAAAGGGTCTGGTTACCCTTGAGATGTATATATAACATTTAGAAATGACAACATTGGGAGCTGCAGACAGTGAGGGGGAACATACACTTTAAAATAAAGTAATTCACTTTTACACAAATTCTGTCCATGTGGTGTGTAAAGAAAGTAAGGCTCTTTTTAATTATGAAAAGATTTTGTGCATGTTTCCCCATCCCCAAATCCTTTTGTAGATGAGCTCTACTGTAAAATGTTCAAGACTGTGAAGAAAACCAAAACCCAGAACAAAATGAACCCAAAAAACGAGAAGATCAGGTTTTCTAAAAAATAAAATAAACCAAAGAAAAATTCCTCTAAATCTACAGCAATATTTTAACTGGAAAAAAGGTCCATTTTTCTCTGGTTTGTCAGTATAAAAGGTTCCTTTATTTATATATATTTAAGTTTTTGCTGTGAGTTATCTTGCTCATCTCCGCATGTAAGGGCCGTTGAGCGGCTGCTTGGGCACACCGGCAGCGTTCATGTAGCTGTGGTGGGCGGGGCCCGTGTACATCACGTTCCCGTGGGGGTTTGGCTGCATAGGCTGCTGGGTATAGGCCTGGCTCCCCATCATGCCCATCTGCATCTGCATAGGATACTGTGCTGTCTGGTTCATGTAGGCAGGGTTACTATGGTAACTGCTGTTCATCATGGGCTGTGTCATTCGATAGCTGTTCATGGCATTCAAGGTGTTCATATTCATGGAATTGACATTATAGGCAGGGGTTGGCATTAAATTAACCCCCATGTTCATGCCACGCTGAACGGCCAATGCCCGAGGGCCAGCCTGCATGGCAACCGCCGACGGGCTGCGGCCATACAGCTGTTGCTGGTGAGCAGCCGCAGAGGGCAGCGGGGCCGACTTGGAGCGGATGGAGATGTGCCCCTTCACGGGCATCTGCCCTTGCAGCCTCTGGGTGTGCGGGATGCCGATGTTGGTGGCGGACATGTTGCACTGGAGGAGAGGAGACGTGAGGTTCATGGTGGTGGACGCCAAGTTGGGGGGCGGTGTCATGGTGGCTTGTGCTTGAGGAGTCCCAGCTAATGGATGAGACGGAGCTAGCTGAGCCAGTCCTGTATTGGACAGAGAAACACTGGTTGCATAGGAAGTCACAGCAGGAGAATGGCTATAAGGCATGGCATGAGGGTCCATGATGGTGTTGGTCAGCTGCTGCAGCTTGGCTAGACTGAAGGTGGCTGACGGCTGAGAGTAGCTGCCGGCCCCAAAGTCCCCTGGAATCCTCTCATAGATACTTATGTTCCCAGTGCTTCCAGATTCTGGTATCTCCATGATCATGGGAGCTGGAGTGAAGCTGTTATTCATACTGCACTGTGACAGGGGTGGCTGCTGCTGGGGAGGGGGTGGGGCCTGGGGCTGCGGGGGCTGGGGCTGTGGGGGCTGGGGCTGCTGTTGGGGTGGCGGCGGCTGTGGCGCTGGTGGTGGTGGCGGCTGCTGCTGCTGCTGCTGTTGCTGGGGCGGCGGTGGCGGCGGCTGCTGCTGGTTACTGGGAGGCCTCTCCACCACGCAGCTCTGAGGTGACTTGATGTTGCAGTTGGCAGCGGGCTGGACGCTGTTCTGCATCAAGCTGCAGCTGCTGCCCATGTTTGCCATCTGCTGGGTGACCACACAGCTGCTCTGGGTGAGGCTGCTGGAGGACGACAGCCCGCCATAGGAGCAGCTGCTCTGGGAAGAGTTGTTGCCACAGATGCTGCCGCCCATGGTGGAGTCATAGCTGCTAGGGTTCTCGTAGTTTTCCGTGGTGCTCTCAATGCTGCCCAGGTCACTGAAGCCACTGTCTACCACCTGCTGAGAGTGGTCTGATACGGAAGGCACATCCATCATGGGGCTGGTCTCCATGTTCTGCATAGAGGGTGCGGACAGGGATCCTTGTTCTGGGCTGATCTGTGTGTAGCCACTCTCAAGGGCAGGCACGTTGGGACTGCTGACCGAGCGGACCGACTGGCTGGGATGAGACTGAACAGAGGAGATGGGGCTGTTATGTTCTGAAGCATGACAGTCTTCAACCATGGACATCTGAGGGTCTTCATCAGCCTGGGTGTAGCTCTGCAGGGTCTGACACGCCGCCAGGGTTTCCTCGCAGTCCTGGTAGGCGCCCTCGTGCTCGCTGCTTTCTTCTTGAGTCAAGGACTGCACTGCTTGTACGGTTTCCAGATCTAGTTCGCTATGAGGAATCTCCTCCTCCTCCTTCAACTCAATTAAGTCTTCTTTAGTGTGAGGTTCCTCTTCATGATCATCCTCAGACCCCGGCAGATGCTCGGAAACCACGGATGTCTCGTGCGAAGGCTGCTCCTCTTCAGAATCTGGCTCTGTCTCGTCTTTGTCCTTTACGTTCTCCCTGCTGTTCTGCGCACTAGCATCTAAAAAAGACTCCTGGCCCCCGGGCTCCTCCTTGACATCCTCCCTGACGGGCGGCCCCCCCAGCTCCCGCGTCTCTGCTGGTCCTGGATGGCCGTCGTCCTCGTCGTCTGCGTCCTGCTCGTCATTCTGGTTGGTCTCTGCAGTGGCCTCCTCTTCCTCCTCCTGCTCCTGCTCTCCCAGTTCCTGCTGCTCCTCTTCCGTCTGCCTCTGCTCCCCTGCAAGGCAGGGCTTCTCTTCCTCCTCCTCCACCTCGGGCTCTTTCGCTTCCGTCTCAGGACTATTGCTGCTGTCCACTGGAGAGGCCACCCTGACTTCACTGCTGGCTGTATCCTCTTCGTCTCCCTCTTCAACCTCCTCGGCTCCCACGGGCATCTCCTCTTCCTTCCTTTCTTCGGATAAGGGCAAGTCTTCTTTTGATCCAGCAGCTTCTTCACTCTCTTGAATCTTGAGTTTACGTCCAGATTTAGGAATGGGGACAATGGGCTCAACGATGCATTCTTGAGTAGAAATGGACATGATTTTCCGGTTCAACTTAAATCCTGGTTTCCGACCAGGTCTCTTCTTCCAGTGGATTGGTTTACGGCTCTTGCCTTTGGGCCACCCCTTTTTCTTTTTCATAGGTGTGGATGTATCTGGCTCAAGTGGAGAATTCTTCACATCACATTTTCTCAAGAGAGATACTGGCTTTAGGATAGGAGTGTCTGTACAGGAAGGATAAAAATAATAAAAATAGGTTATAAGATCTTATGTTTCCTAGTGCCTTTTTCTGAGACAGCATGTGCAACAGAAATGCTTTTATTAATCATCGCTTTTATTAACTCTAGTTATCTTCACTATAAAGTTAAGAACCTAAAGGACAAACTTAATATCTTGATATCTTCTAAAGTCACACAGTGAACTGGCAGGAAAAAAAGGAAAGCTTCTTGGTGAACATGATGTTACCAGGCTCTAGCTCGGTGGTTCTCAACCTTCCTAATTGTCGCGTTGTTACAAATGGAACAAAGGGGTCTCGACCCACAGGTTGAGAACCGCTGCTCTGGCTAAACGAGTTCAGTTTATTCAGTTTATCACTACCAGCTGCATGGTTTTGAAACTACCCTAAGTTTCAGTTTCATCATCTACAGAACGGAGATAAGCTTCATAAAGATAATAAAACAGTAAGTCGTGCTTTTATCAAGTTGCTCTATGGAAAGTCACAAACTATTATTTGTGACTTGCTCCCTGTCTGTGATGTACGCGCTTGCTCTGATTTTCTTAGTTTCCTCAAGATCATTACTTCAGGTAATGTCACAAGCCTGCTGCTCCAGGCCATGAATGAGCCATCCTATGTGAGCAGCTGTCCACCAAGGCTGCATCTGTGTGGGGACAACTGCAAGGCGTTTAGTCCTAGACAAACAAGAGAAGTTAAAGCACCAATGATGTTTATTAGAAATCTGATATTAGAATTATTTTGTCCCCATTATTTTTTAATTGTAGCAAAATATACACAACATAAAACTTACAATTTTAACTGTTTTTAAGTGTACAGTTTGGTGGCATTAAGTACACTTACAATCCTTCTTAATATTTAAAGGGCAAGAACACCAAGGGAGAGCTAAAAAGGTATTAGGAGTAACCTGACAGTCAGCAAGGGCGATGGCTGCGTCCACGTCAACATGCGGCCAGCAAGGGGACACAATTTTAGTGTACAATGATCCAAGATGGGATGTGAAGTGCCAAATTCACAAAATAAATTTTTGTTCTTAGTTATGTATCTCAAAACATGAGTAGAACTTTGGAGAATTATACAACAACAAAGAACTTAGTCATCTTACGGCTGTACTGAAAGTATTTATTCTATACAAGTATGAGAATGTAGAAAACGCAAATGAGCTACTAGACTTGAAATCGAGTGAATTTATTGTAAATAGTACTATAAAAAGCTCAACTAGTTAATCACAAAGGCTAAAGGTTTATGTACCGAGGGTGGACAACTAAACTTCTTCAAATTTACACAGCAAAGTGAAAAGGCTCCCTCTGAGCCACGCAAGGCAAACACACTACAAGCACAGCATGGGAGAGACCAGCAGAAACTTCAGGCTGAAAAGGAAAGACGAGCTTTTCCACTTGGCTCATCTAGATGGGCCCTGAGTCTAAGAGGAAATGACAACAAAGCCATTGTTACTATTTATTAAAAATCTACTACTACTGAGTGAGACCTATCAGATCTGATTCTGGAAGGGTCCTTCACCTGACATGAAGCAGGTTCCAGTTTACACACATCTGCTCTTGCTGAAGACCTGCCTCTGCCATGTGTCCACTGAGCACCTCCACTGAGCACTCCTCATACAGTGAGGAGCAGCCGGCCGGGGTGACAGGGTGTGCAGGGTGTGACGGCTTCCTGATGCTAAGTCCAGAGATTCAGATAAGGGCTGGGGGAAACTTAGGCAAAAAAGAACAGTTTCCTAACAGAAACATATGTTCTACAGAGTCAAATAAAACAGATATTTTCTGCAAAGGCTATTTTCTCCTGAGTTAAAGAGGAAACATACAAAGAAATGAGAATGGGTACACATCATACGACTTTTCAGAGATTGCCAAGCCTTCCTTTCCTTACTTATTGGGTTGTATTCGTTTTTTAGCCTTTCTGCTACAGAGCGTATCACTATTACTTCTATACACCCACAGTGAGTGAGTTCTGGACAACGTACCATCAGCATCATCTGATTCTTCATCATCGTCTTCCTCTTTAGACTTCCTCTTAGAAGAGGAGCGACACCTGAGAACATCCTGTGAGGACAAACGATGGAAGTATCCTCTAGGGAAGAGTTCGCTTTCATCCTCCTCCTCCTCCTCTTCTTCGTCAATCTCGAACGTGGGTTCTAATCTTGGCATTGGCCTCTCAGAGTCTGAGTCTTCGAAAGGCTCGTCTAACACCTCCGTGGTCTCGGAGATGGTCTCTGTAACTACGCTGCTGTTGTGGTGCTTGCGCTTTCGGACTCGCCTTCTTCGGTGAAGGATTGGTTTCTATTTAATAGAGAAAGCAAGTGGTTTATTTACAGTAATGAACATTATCTCTTCTATTAATAACATGAAAACAGTTTTAAAAACTAATAGAATTAGCACATGTAAAGTGAGGGTGTTGTTTGCCAAAGACATGTGGAACGTTACTTCACAATACTACAGTAAGGTATTGTACACGGAGCATTACGGAGACAAACTGCACATCAAGTATTATAGATACAAAGATGTTAGATACTGCATCTAACTTTACTTAAAAAAACAAAACAGGCAGGCATGTCCCAATAGCAGATGTTATAATTCTCTTATTAATAGTTCAGCTTTAACACCCAAGGACGCTGCTCATCTCAATAATGAAATGAGCCAGGGGCTAAGAGTAAAAAGGAGTAAGAACGTGTAGTCTTGCTCGTGGCGCAACACCCTCCCCAGGTCAGCAGAGCTCCCAGGAACGCTGTGTGCCGTTTTCACGCGCCGTTCCCCAGAGTTACAGGGGCACAAACAGAGACGGAGCTGAAATGTATTGACTTGGTGCCAGTGAAGCATTTCACACATCAAATAAATCTGATACTGGGATTTGGCTTATCTGGCACAATTCTGCACTGGGTTGACCTAACATCTTAAATTATACAACCAATACCATAAAATGAGAAAGACAACATTCTAGAGACGACCAAATCCAACCCCCTCATCCTGCAGGGCCCGAGAGGCTGTCAGACTTCCTCAGGTCACCTGTCCACTTGTGGAAGTGGCTGCAACACAGTCCCGGGTCCCAGGCAAGTGAATTTCTTCAAAAACTGAAGTACTCTGCACATAGTCTCACTGCCTGTTACAGTGTTCTTTTTTTTTTCACACGAGAAAACAGAATATTTTTCTTTACTTTATAACCAGGCACCATACACCTGAGGATGGGTTTTATATTTATTTACATTTATTTTCCATGATCACGGGATGAACAGTACAGTTAGTCGATGTTAAAACTTTCTCCACTTCTAGCTTACTAGTTCCAATACAATTCTCAAATTAGATTAAAAAAAGCCTTGGAGAAGCAGCTGATTCTAGGACTGGGGGTAAAATATTCAAGATAAACCTAGAGCAGCTGGTAGGGCTGCTCACAACAAAACAAGCACCCACAGTGGGGCACAGTGGGGCACAGGAGCACAATGGAAAAAGCTCCTAATGGCCAAAGCTTGAACAATCCATCTCCCTGTCGCCTGGGCATCATCATAACTCACGGCAACCTCGAACTCCTGGATTCAACTAATCCTCCTGCCTCAGCTTCCCAAGTAGCTGGGACTACAGGTGTGCACCACCATTTCCAGCTTATATATATATATAGAGAGAGAGAGAGAGAGAGATAGGACCTTGAACCCCTCTCCTCAAGTGATCCTCCTGCCTTGGCCTCCCAAAGTGTTAGGATTATAGGAGTGAGCCACCACGTCCAGCCTAAGCACCACATTTTTAAAAGTAGTGTTAGATTATTCATTTAAGTATTAAGTAAATATCTGGGTCCATACTGACACAAATAAATGCTTGGATAAATAAATAAACAGGGAGAAAGTGCAAACCACCCAAGCAGAATTCCAAACAATGTGCCCAAGACACTCTGCTGAGCAGGGAGAGTGCAGACTCTCCCCCACCTGTGGGGTGTGCATAGTGGCTCCTTCCAGCACAGTAGGGAAAAGGCGGAAAGGGAGTAACTTGACGGTGGAGAAGCCCGACAAACACTACCCAACCAGGTGCTCAAGGTTACCTCCAACAGGGAAAGGTCAGAAAGTACCTTGCATTTGATACACATCAATACACAGAGAGATACGGGCTGATACCCTTGACATGATGTAATGAGAACGACGCCCCACTGCGATGGTCCTCTCTCAGAAACACACTACCTCGTTCCAGTACCATGAGGGATATGCCACACAATACCTGACCATTCTGAGAACTGTGAAGGCCATCACCAAAAACAAGGACAGTCTGAGAAGCTGTCACAACCAGGAAGAGCCTGGAGACACACGGCTACCCCAGGGGGTGAGGTGACTGGACAGAACTGGGGACAGAACACTGTGGACACCTGAATCAAGTGTCCAGTCCAGTCACTACGGGTCCATGCCAGCTTGCTAATCACTCACACGTGCCACCCCCATGCCAGAGGTTAAGAGGGGTGTGGGGTACACGGGAGCTCTACTTCCTTTGCACAATTCTGTAAACTCTTCCAAAAGGCTTAAGTTGTCACCTGCTACCACAGGTGGAGCTCATCTGGGCAGCTGAGTCTGGCTGCCTCTGGTCAAAGTCCACTCCCAGCCTGGTGTATTTCTGTACATAATTTAACAGAATTCATTATTATAATCTATGTCATTATTAATTAATTGGCTATCATTCAAATCCTAAAAGATGATGAAACATAGTCTAGAAAATATTTCTACAGTAAGATCAAGTCACACCACTGGAAGGAAGTGGAAGAGGAGGGAGGGAGGGAAGCAGCACCACCCAAGATGGGATGAGTGACTGCACTGTGTGTGCCTGGACAGGAGGCACCGCTGGCCACTATCTGTCCAGCTACACACACGACACTGGGAAGAGAAGGCACCATGGCCACTAGCTGTCCAGCCACGCACACAACACTCGAGAACAGGAGGCACCCTGGCCACTGTCTGTCCAGCCACACACACGACATTCGGGAACAGGAGGCACTGCTGGCCACTGTCCATCCAGCCATGCACATGACACTCGGGAAGAGGAGGCACCACTGGCCACTGTCCATCCAGCCACGCACATGACACTCGGGAAGAGGAGGCACCACTGGCCACTGTCTGTCCAGCCACACACACGACACTTGGGAAGAGGAGGCACTGCTTGCCACTGTCTGTCCAGCCACACACACGACACTCGGGAACAGGAGGCACTGCTGGCCACTGTCCATCCAGCCATGCACATGACACTCGGGAAGAGTAGGCACCACTGGCCACTGGCCATCTCATCTTTTTCTCGGATATAAACACTCTAAATCTATACATACTTTTAACATATTGTTAAAGTCCCTAAAAGTCATGATTTGAACATTAAGCTGAATAAGTTTGTCAGCCCTTATGATTTCTAAGCTCACTCCCATGAATCAAAGAATTCACACACACATTTCAAATGTTCACTGGAAAGATCAGAAGCTGCCACGTACTGAGGCTTAACGTCTATCAAACGACCCGCTAGGCATGTCTGACTGGACCCTTTCAGAACTGCAGGGAGAATAAATGTGCACAAGAAGCTGCGCCCAGAGGAAGACAAACACGAGTATGTTACCTTTCGCTTCAGGGTGGGTTTTGTGAGGATTGGTGGTGAACTTGACCGAGGGCTTTCTGGCTCCTCCTCGTCCTCGCTGCTCTCACTGAAGCCCCTCAGCAGAGCCCTGTCGCCGTCACTGTAGCGCCGAGGCAGCCTGTCATCTCCTTCCGGCAGCCTGCACTTCAGAGTGTCGGGGCCCCTCCTGAGCTGCCCGTGCCAGGGCTCACTGCCCTCACTTAGTCTCCTTTTTGGAAGGTCTGGCTGCCCGTCCTGGCTGGGCTGCTCCTGAGAAGCTCCTGACTGCTCCTCACTTTCAGCGCCCTGTTCCTGGGAGGTTTCCAACTTTTCCTCACATTCTCCGTAGTGTTCCTGAGGAGCTGATGTCTCTTCCAAGAGCAGCTTACAATCTTTATCACTAAAACGTTCCTGGTTTTTTCGGTTCTTCCTCCCCCAGCGACCCCTCCGAGGCGGCTGGCTGTTTGCGGGAAGACTATCACGGGGGAGCATCTGTTTGTTCAAACGTGTAGAAGTGACTGGAGCCGTAAGGTCTGGTTTCTTTTCACTTTCTACTGAAGAAGAAGAATCTTGTTCTTTGTCCTCCTGAGAAATGGACTTCCCCACCTGAAGTGAGAAAATAAAACAATGCTGATAATTTTTCACTGTTGTTTGGTTGTATCTACCTATTTTTACCTTTTAAATACTAAAATAAGAAAAAAACTTGAGCTTTACAAAGAAAAAGAACTACTATTTAATAGCTAAAATGAACAGTTCCTAAGTTTAGGCCCTGCTGTAAGTGCTTCATTTGTATTCACTGAATTCTCCCAGCAACCCTATGAAGTACATCACCGTATCCTTCCTTCACAGATGAGGTGACTGACACACACACAGCGACCGGCACCAGGCCAGACCACGGCAAAGGAAGCAGCGTGCAGGGACACAACCCCGGCACTCTGGCTCCAGAGCTGAAGCTCTGACCCACGATACAATACTATCTTCAGTGAGGAAAGTGACACTAATCCTCTTTTGAATGTTAAATGAAATTGTCTATGACATTTCTCAGAAATAAAAACTCATAAACAGAGAAGACAGATCTTGGGGCATGAGCAAGAGGAAGGAGGTATTTGAGAAATATGAAAGAAAATTCATGTAATTTATAACCACTTTATTCTGAATATTTCATTTCAGTTTGAAAATCGCACTGAAGACAATGCTTTTTTATGTTTATCAAAGAATAAAACGGATGTTTAAAGGACAAAGCACTGCTTACCAAGAAAAAGGTATCACATGAAGAAAAATATTAAAAACTATGCCACGTAGCACAGCTGTCATCAGCTCTTTAACGGCTAAAGACATCTGTGGGTCCATGGAATTTTTTAGTGCTATTAGAAAACATAAATGTTTAATTCCATAATAATCTATTTTAAGGAAAATGCATCTTCATTTTTAACAAGTGTCAGATTTAGATATTCAGATTTCTCAATTATTATTCAGCTTAAAATTGAGCTGCTTACTGTCACTGTGGTAAGAAACATTTAATCATTAAGTAGCCCACTGTAAGAAATTCCATGGTCTCCTAATCCTCCAAGGCTTAAAAATACACAAGCAAACCAGACTTTGTCTTCCTGAAATTTCTACCACTGAAATAAAACTAAGATTCTTTTTTTTTTGAGAGTTTATTTTTTTTAATATATATTTTTTAATTGAATGGTAACTATGTACATTAATGCACTTTAAAACTAAGATTCTAATGTGAATTTACTTTGTTGGTAAGATATCATAATAAATATCACGAACACTCATGAAAACCAAAACTCTATCTTCTGAATCAAAACTAGAGATGATTCAAACCCTCACACTGGTCTCCGACGCTCTCTCCCGGCACTGTGGCTCTTCATTTTCTCCTTCCTCACCCTCTTCTTCCTCCTCCTCTGAGACCACAGAGTTGGACACGATGACGGGAGTCCAGCGCAAACACTCTGGGTCTACATCTACAGGTCGCAAGTTCAGCTGAAGCTTTGCCATGTGATCCTGGATAAGTTTTTCCCGGCGGATAATCACAAATCTAGAACCAGAGAAAAGTTTATAGCAACCAACACTGCACAGGATATACGTGAAGGACTAAGGAAGTGTAACCCTGGAAAAGCCTAGCGCAGCTGTCTTTGCGTGGGGAGAGGGCACAGGGACCCACGCTGCCACGTGAGCGAGCACGGACACCAGCTGGCCGCCGGACACTTCCCTCCACCACACACGGCTCTCTCCACACTGCTGTCCCGTTCCCTCCCCGCTGAAGTGCTGCTGCACTCTCGTCCTATTCTCTGCTTAGCTCAAATGGCCCCTTTCTTTGTGAGCTTGTTCTGACCACTTTACACAAGTGAACTGCTCTTCCTTTCAAACTGCATTTCACTTTGTGCCATTTATAGGAAATTAACCACGGCCATATTTTACTTAATGACATTGTTTTTAAAGTTGTTACTTCTTATAGGTAGTCTTAGGAAAGAGCCTCCCAACACTAGAAGATGGATGATTCAGGAGCTTAGGTCCAGAAGCTGGGAGAAAGGGCAGGAAAACGGTGAAAAAATTATACACAGTGAATCAAATCAAGTATCAGCGAAAGGAAAATGATGTCTAATCATCCCCAAGTGACGTGGCGTACAGCAGTTAACGCCCTCTTGCCAATCATCTGTGCCTGACAGAACCTTCCACTCGGTTTTCCTTCAGAAGTCTATGGGGGGACTCACTGGTCACTGCGGAAGTCCAGCATGCGCAGGTGGCGCAGCGTGGACGTGATGTCCTGAGGGCAGATCCCGGTCAGCTTGCTCAACTTCTTAATGCTGATCTGCTTGTCATTTTGGTGATAAAGGCACTCCAATATTACACTTTTCCAATAAGCCATGTAGGAGAGACGACCTAGATCGGACAGTGGTTTCTCTGGAGACCCTGCTTGGCCTTCACGCTTTGATAACAAATAACCTAAAGAAACCCCCAAATCACAACATTAGAGACCCTAAATATGTTTGATTCACCAAAATAACAATCCCCTCTTCTACCACCAATCCGAGTATAAGTGTATAGGTGAATTCCTTCAAAAAAAAAAGGACAATAAAATGGCAACACTACTTTAAAACAAATTTGATGAAAGATTATATAATTTGTATTTACTGAAGACTAGAGAAGCATTATTTTATCTATTGTTAACATAAATTACCCTGTTGAAATACTCAAACTGTTAAAACAACCAGAATCCTCCTAACAGGGTGCACTACTGAGGCCAGGGCAGCCCTGGTGCGCACTGGAAAGCCACCCTGGCGTGCTCTATCTGGGCCACTAGAT
>NW_003852592.1:548317-562642 GCF_000181295.1 Otolemur garnettii | reverse complement strand
CCCCTGGACACTCAGAAGAACCGTAACTCTCACGTAACCCCTGGACACTCAGAAGAACCGTAACTCTCACGTAACCCCTGGACACTCAGAAGAACCGTAACTCTCAGGTAACCCCTGGACACTCAGAAGAACCGTAACTCTCAGGTAACCCCTGGACACTCAGAAGAACCGTTAACTCTCAGGTAACCCCACTAAGACTGGTTCCACCTCGCACTGTAACCAAAGCTCTCCTCACAATCACCTATCACAGCCCTTGGCAAACGAGAGTGCCAACATGAGTTCGAGTGTCACAGTGAGTGCATGGTGGTATCACTCTGTCTCTTGTCCAGGACGTAACTCTCAAGAACTGGCAAAGAAAGGCCGACGTTCCGAGGGCAAAGAATCAAAAGTGAGGACGGCAGGAAAATGTGTTTTTTCTGTTCACTAGAGAAAAGTTAAAAGCAGTCTAAGAACGGTACTCTGGGAAAACATAATTACACTAGGAAAAGTAAATAAAAACAAATACTGTAATCAATTTGTTTATATACCTCAACAAATACTAATCACCACAAATAAAATGTTTTCCTTAACTTTGCTATTTAATGGAATCTATAATCTGTTCAACCCTGAGTCCTATTTCAAAACAATGTATCGGAGGAAATAATCTCTGTCACACTCCTACTCCTAATCCGAAAAAAGCAGAAAATGTACAAAATAACCAGTAGCATGTATTTTTTTCAACAAAATATCTTCCTATCAGCTGCACCTGACTTTACACAGAGGGTAAAGAGTATAGTTTAAGGCCAAGGAGAATAAGCTTAATTGATCCACATAAGAATTAACTTCTTAAGACTGAATCAAAATCCTTAGTTTGAACTATTATTTCTGCATATATTACTTTAAGTATTATTTTATAGCACTATCTGTGGAAAACATTCCCCCAAATTACTATTCTATAATCATTATAACATTTATTACATACATTTAACTTTCTAAGCACAATTATCAATGTGTTAAAACAACACAAGTTCCATGATGATCTCTCTAGAACTGTTGGCTTTCGCTTTAAAACTCAGATTAAATTATTTCCTATTAGAGCATAACCAAAAACATACACACCTTTTTTTCAGATAAACAAAATGAGGGCAGGAATTCTATTTCTTTATTAACACTAATTCAGCCATACAACAAAAGTATTGTTGTTAGTGTTACTCATAAATTAAGTTCCATTGTAAATGGACAGCTGCAAATTGAACATGCTTGTTATAGATCACACAAAACTGCATTCAAAATTAGCTATTTTAGAATATTCCATGTCCACTCAAAAGAAAAGAACTTGTGCCTTTGGGTTTTTAAGATCCATGTACCAATATGACAGAAGATACCCACAGCCAACACTCATCTACAAATCTTTAAAAATTGTATAGAGAGAAAGTCTACAGGAAGAGATAATGAGAAATTAACAGAATTCTTACTGAAATCGATGAGAAACCTGCCGTAGCCCTTACGCTGGTACTGGGGGAGAATCATTATACAGGAGACGTTGTACTTCTGCTGGCAGTGCTTTTCCTGGGGAGACAGAAGCCACGTTTTAAGATTACAGGCTGGTAAAGCTGAATAGTGATGCTAATTACTGAGAAACAAAGACCAACAGCCACAACCACAGCCCTGGCCTCTGGGGAACAGCGATGTACCTCAAGAGAAAAATACCCCACTGGGAGAAAACAGGACAGAGTTAAGTCACTGCCATCACCTACAAAAGCAACCGTCCTCCCAGGAAATAAAAACGTGAAATAAAACAATGCCGTCCAACACAGCTGCAACTCCTGGTCACCAAGGCTTGAGACCCGCACAGTTGCACATGACAGAGCATGAGAGCCCCAGGAGTGAGACGGTCGGTCTGTCAGTTATTTCAAAGTTTTATCTCCTGCTCTGGTGCTATACACAGTAGCCCCACTTCCTATCAGCTGCTCCTGACTTTACACAGAAGTCTTGAATGTTGGGTACAAATACACTGTCAGTGTATTTTAAATTGTATTTAGCTAATGAAGTAAAGCCTACTTAAAGAACTCTAATAAAGTACTTTCCATTAACTGTTTTCTAGACTTAGATTTCACCATGGCCTTGTTTAAATAAATGTACAATCTGTATGCTGTTGGACGAGAAAATAATCTCCCCCCACCAAGGGAATGGAAGATTAAGGAAGGACAAAATGCCCTTTAATAAAAAATGGCTTCTTATTCTTACTTCTATACCTTAAATTCAAATTAGGAAGAGAAGATTTAAGCTGAGAAAGAACTCAGAGGTAATGACTGTTTACTTCACAAGTTCTATCTATTATCACCATGGGAACAGAAGTCATTTAAAAGCTTTTCCCCTTGCGTCCTGCCAGCAATTCATGCTCTGGGGGGAATACAGTCTGTGGGATGTTACCAGGCACCTGCTAGCACTTGCTACGTTTCTGAATGTCCTTTCCATTTTCTCTTACAAACAGCTAGATGACACCTAACGGTGCTGCCTCCTGCAGTGCCTTCTAGTGAGAACAGCAAAGACTGTGTCAGAGTTCCTTAGGAATTCAAACAAAATTGAAGCTGACATACTTACTTTAGAAAAGTAGCCAACAAGGTGGCAGCCCTTGACATCATTCTGTGTTAGAACATAAAAAAGAAATGGCTCCACATCATAATAGAGTGTTTTGTGGTCAAGAAACAACTTTGCCAAGAGACACAGGTTTTGACAATAAATGGTACTCACGTTCCCATCAACCTAGAGGGGAAAAACAACAGAATGGTCAGCAGAGTCTCTTTCCTTGTAGTAACACACAGCAGTCTCCAGCATCTCTGGGCATCCACAGCCCTGCCGAGGAGAAGCTGTTGGTGACCAGAAGGCACTGGAACCTACAGGTCTTCCTGCGAAATGGGAGTATTATGGTACCTGCTGTTTTTAAGACAACAAAATATATAAAATACTATACTTCAACAAAGCAGGAATAGCAACATATGGAGGTGATAATCTGCTTTAAAACAGCATTTTCTGCTTTTATAAAAAGATTAATTGTTGAAATCCTAGGGGTGACAAGCTTCATTTTCAAAAGTTTTTAATTCAACAAAAGCTCTAAATGAAATCCTTCTAAAATACAACTGTTAGGTAAAACAAAGATAACTGTACTCTTCTCCCCACGGCAGTCTGACCACCACGATGGGGATCACCTCCAAATAAAGCCACCTGAGCACCAGCCCCGGCCAAGCAGAAGCAGCCAGTGCGGTCCCTCGGTAACCACCCGGCAAGTGGAACTCAGATGGCACTGCGCTCCCATCCTGACAGCTCTGTGTTCTTAGAGCTGCTAGAGTTTGCTTTTTTATGAAAACTGACAATGGATGTCCATATGAATACTCCAAGATTCCTCAACAACTTAAGTAATTTAATATTGCTTTTAAAATACCCACTAATATATGCTTAAATGAAGAAGCCATTCCCTTCTCCCTAGGTAAAGAGCCCTCCACTGATCTCTTAAAGTCTTAGGAAAGACTAGGAAAGTGAGAGATTGGATGGACCTGACCATCTGAAATTCTATCACTGTACTAGTTAACAGTTGGTACTCAAACCACAGAAATCAGGATCAAGAAATTAAAGACTGCTACTAATAGCGCAGAATCACAGACATAGCATAAGGCCTATCTGCATAATAAGACTTACTAATGCAATTCAAGACATACCTATGAGACATTCTTTTTAAATAAATAATAGAATTCCTTTCACTTAAATGCCATATTTCATAGATTCTAAGATGTACTTTTATCACATCTTAACATATGCAAAATTGATTGGCATTATATAGTCAAATGGAGTTTAAAAAATTATAAATTATCAATCCTTTTTCTTTTTTAGTGGCACATAAAATGGTAAGGCATATTGATTTTTTTTTTCCAGTTTTTGGCCAGGGATGGGTTTGAACCCACCACCTTCGGCATGTGGGGCCAGTGCCCTACTGCTTGAGCCACAGGTGCCGCCCAGTATATTGATGTTTTTGATCCAATGAAATACAGAATAATTTATTTTGAGGTCAAGCTTGTGCCTAATTCTGCTTCTCACAAAGCTGATTATCTGACTCGATACTGAGTGCACCCCCCGCCCCGACCAACTGCACAAAAGCTGCGGTACAAGCGGGGCTGTTCATGAAACGGACTGGACAATTATGAAACAGCGACCTCACCTCAAAGACAGAAATATTATTCTTTCGGTAAATCTCATTGGCAGGAGGATGGAACCAGCCACACTTCTTCATGTGCTGCTGTAGAATAGCTCTACTTTTCATGTATTTTAGACAGAATTCACAGAGATATAATTTGGGTAGCCTGTAAACAATAATTAAACGAAAAAAAAGACAGCTTTATATTTTATGGGATTTCAAACTTTTGCAACTGTTATCTCATTAGTACCCAGGCGAAAGGGTAGAAAATGTGTCATTATCTCCATCAGTCAATAAAAGAAAGGGAAAGACCCTCAAAACTTAAAAATAAACAGATTCATATCACAGCATCCAATCAGTCAGCAGGTGGACGGCGAGGGTAAGAGATCCAGCACCCAGCTCAGGGCTCCCCAGTAGGTCAGTGATTCCCAACAGACAGACACAAAACCTCACGTTCCCTCCTTCTCGAGAATCTCCAACGAACAGACAGCAGTCTACCTTCAGAGCACACTAGCGAGGGAGAAAGGTATGTTCAAGCTTTATTCTTCACTTGTTTGTTACTTCTTTATTTTTTCATTCATTAATTTTAGAAAATAAGTATTTGCTGACCACTTACTGTACATCAGGCCTTGTGCTGGGCACAGCGCTGAGTCAAGTGAACACAGAGTGTGCCTGCACAGACAGACTCTGGCTGGGTTTGTAAGCATGAGATTCTACACTTAGTATGTTCTGTTAAGTTAGCGCACGTGACACTGCCTTGTTCCTGGCACCCTAAAATTCTGGCTCTACCCTGGTGAAGTATCAACATATGAAAACCTGTTAAGTCAACAAGTGAAATTAATGACTGAATTATTCTTTCACATGTTCTCATGTTAATTTATATTTATTCAATAGTTTCACTATTTTAGAGGTAGTTTAATAGGACTTCTTCCTCATAATATCCTCCTAAGTAAGGGGGACTACTAATTCTTCTATTTTATGTAGCGACAGGGTCTCACTCTTGCTCAGGCTGGTCTCGAACTCCTGACCTCAACCAATCCTCCCACTAGGGCCTGCCAAAGTGCTCAGCTATAGGTGTGAGTCTGGCCTGAACTAAGTCTTACAGGTGTCCCACAACTGCCTTCCCAGATATCTGGACTTTGAATAATTTCTCCTTAAAAGAAGGCAAAAGAATGAGTTTTGTATTAGAACCAAGCCCACTGGGATTATATCATTAACCTAAAGGGAATCATTTGGAAAAGCTCCTGGTAAAACAAAACATTTCTTTTAGTTAACAGCATGAATAGCCATAGTTTTCTCACTGAAAAAATATATCCTATAAAAAGAACTACAGGAAATGAAATGTAGTTATGAAGATTGTGAACACTCCTAGCCCTGGAAAACACTGCTAGGGCTGCTTTTGGTGACCTCCTTCCTAACAGCACCTACGTCTTGACTATCAAAAAGCTCTGGGCAACTACATCATGGGGTGTTGCCTCCGCACCTGAAGTTCACTTGAGAGCCTGCCACCATGCTGACCCCAGCTGGGGACAGGGCTGGGCTGCAGCCAGATGTGCTTCCCATGCTTGTAGGGTGATGCAAACATTCTCAGGAATTCCTAGAGTATCTCCTGGCTTTTGAACACTGATCAAGATAGCAGCAGTTTGTGTGGCCTTTATAATAGATCAACTTCTTCTACTATGACAATAAAAAATGTATTAAATTTTACTTAAAGATTATGGTATGAACCAAGTGAGATCAATCTAACTACCCATGCTACATGCGGGGACACACAGTTATGGCTACATGGTAAGAGAGGAGTGAGCCTAAGTCTGGTCTGCCACTTACAAGCTGTGTCTGTAAAACGAAGACAGCAACATCCACCTCACAGAATTATTCCAGAGATGCTTAGGCCAGTAAGCTGCTGTTATTTACGATTATTGTTATTTTTGTTGTTCTTATATACATTTTACTTATTCATCATTTAACAGCTGAAAGCACTAAGAATTCTATTTGTTTTCATCTTCACTGGGAGTATGAGAATAATCAAACCTGGTTCTAGTGACAATCTCATAATCTGTGCATCAGATCAAGTAAGGACGAGAACTGAAAGGCAGAGGAAGCTTTCTCAGTGCCTCTGTTACGCAGGCACCTGCCTGTCCGGGTCTCACGAGGATCGCAGCAGACGGCACTGGGAGGCCACACTCTAAGCCACTCAGCGGCAGAGCTGTGTCCCATGATCACAATTTCCTTTGCCCTCAGCCCACCTAAGTTGTTTTTTTTTTTTTTTTTCCATTTTGTTTTTAATTGCTGGGGAATCATTGGTACAAAGAACCGGTCACATTTTCATGGCAGGAGTAGGGTCCTCTGCCTCTCCCCTGTGTGGGCACCACAGGGCTCACTGGAGGAACTTACAGTTTACCTCCATTCTACACTTGTCAATGTCTGAGACTCAGTCAGTCTGCTCCTGTTTCTGTTTTGCTTTTTAAAGTCAGGGATGCAAGATCACTTAATTCACAACACACACAAATATCCAGATATTATGGAACACTTCCTAAAGCAGTGGTTCCCAGCCTTCCTAACACCGCAATGCATTTTCATTGTTATAAAGGGGCTGAGACCACAGGTAGAGAACCGCTGTCCTAAAGCATAATCTCACTTCCCAAAAGAGTTCTCCTCTCATAATGTTTTCTTTTTTTTTTTTTTTGGCCAGGGCTGGGATTGAATCCACCACCTCCGACGTATGGGGCCGGCGCCCTACTCCTTTGAGCCACAGGTGCTGCCTGATGTTTTCTTTTTTTCTTGGTCCAGCTGCTCCATTTTTGCATGCTCATTTGGAATTTTTTTTTAAGTTTTAAAAACTCTTAATAATAATGTAGAAGTAATCTAGTATAAATAGGCACTAGAGGATAGAGGTTTATTATTTGGAAAATACACAATCAACATTTTAGTTAACTAAAGTTTAAAAGAACTCAGAAGTAAAACAGCCTAAACTAATTTACATATATGTAGTTTTTCTTTTTTTTTAAGTAACTTAAGAGGCTTGGAGCCCGTAACTCAGCAGTTAGGGCACCAGCCACATCCACCAGGGCTCCACCACATCCACCAGGGCTCGTAGAACCCGGCCCCAGCCTGTAAACAAACAAACAAACAAACAAGGGGTGGCACCTGTGACTCAAAGGAGTAGGGCGCCAGCCCCATATTCCAGAGGTGGAGGGTTCAAGCCCAGCCCCGGCCCCAAACTGCAAAACAAAAAATAAACAAAAATAGCCCAGCATTGTGGCGGGCGCCTGTAGTCCCAGCTACTTGGGAGGCTGAGGCAAGAAATCTGCTTAAGCCCAAGAGTTTGAGGTTGCTGTCAGCTGTGACGCCACAGCACTCTACCCAGGGTGACAAAGTGAGATTCTGTTTCAAAAAATAAATAAAAGTAACTCAGAGAACTTTGAATATAAAGACAGAAGAAAAGTCATAATTCCTAAAGAATCTACTAAATTACAGAATATTTTCTGTTAGAAAACCTGCAGAACCCTCCACAATGGATAAGGCAATGGGTAGAAAATGTGCAAAACTCTGCTTAGGGAGTTGCTGAACTCACAGTTCTTTCTTACCCGATGATTCTTGTTACACTTTTTAGTAACTTTTCTGATGGCACTGTTCATTCTTTCACTGATAACCAGTTCCCTCACACCCAGTTCTAGTAACAATCTCATCAAAACAAAAGCCACATTTTCTTTCCTTTTTTTTTTTTTTTTTTGGAGACACAGCCTCACTATTTTGCCCCTGGCAGAGTGCTGTGGTGTCACAGCTCACAGCAAATTCAAACTCTTGGGCTTAAGCACTTTTCTTGCCTCAGCTTCCCAAGTAGCTGGGACTATAGGTGCCTGCCACAATGTCTGGCTATTTTTTTGTTGCAGTTGTCATTGTTGTTCAGTTGGCCCAGTCTGGGTTCAAACCCACCAGCCCCAGTGTACGTGGCCAGCACCCTAATCACTGAGCTATAAGGCGCTGAGCCCAAAGCCACACATTTTCAATGAATCCTTTTAGCATCTTAAAAGATCACAGTTCAAGATTCCATTCTCATCATTCTCTGGAAAGACCAGAGGCTAGCTCTCTATTTCCATTCTGGGTTTTTTTTTTTTTTTTTGAGATAGTCTCATTTGTCACCCTCACTAGAGTGTTGTGGCGTCAAAGCTCACGGCAACCTCAAACTTTTAGGCCTAAGTGATTCTCTTGTCTCAGCCTTCCAAGTAGCTGGGATGACAGGTGCCCGCCATAACACCCAGCTATTTTTAAAGACCGGGTCTTGCTCTTGCTCCGGCTCATCTTGAACTCCTGAGCTCAAGCAATCCACCTGCCTTGGCCTCCCAGATCTATTTCCATCCTTTAATCTATTAATGTCTGGAGTAGAAGAGACAGGGGCCTGTGGTTTCAATCTCTCTGTACCACAATTCCTGCACCAGCTGACAGAAAAAAGTTGAGGATTCTTGTGATTTGAAGCTTGCAAAGAGCTCACTAAAAACATTATTATAATAATGTTACTTTAAACCTTATGAAGAAAATCAATTCCTTAGCACATTTCTTCTTGATCATACAAGATCTTGCCTATCCAGAACTCCCAAGAAATCAGTCCCTTTGAATACCTAAGTTCTGAAGGTAGTTGAGAAATTTCCTGCCATCTTTTAACATCTCTATAAACAGAGAAATGTAAGTATAATTTAAGTCAAATTACTTGCTGTTACTCCCTGATACAGACTGCTGCCTTGAAGACAGAGCTCAGGGCTCACCCACTCCACGGTGAATGGCTCTCAATTGCTGTGACTCAGGAGCTTGTCTGTTAATTTCTCAGAGTTTTGATTTTTCCTCTTTTTTCGTTAGCTGCTACTTCACGGAGTCAGTGTCTATAACGGTATTCTTACTCCTATGTTTCTACTTCTGCTCTAGACCTAGAGACCAGGGAAGCAGTTACTACCTTATGTGGAAGTAAAAAATAAAAAAAGATACTGAGTTTTACTGGATGACCCTTTTAACAACTATGCTAACCTATTCCCCGCCTCTTAGAAATAACCCATGGTAAAGCTCTCTACTTAAAAGATCTAAGTAAGTGTTACTACAATCAATTTTGTCCATGTTTTTGACAGACCATGTTGTTAGACAGGTAAGAAGTCACATGATTAAGAATCCTCTGACCGTGTACTTAACCCCTAGAGCACTGTAACTCACCATTCCTCCCAATACTCTGCTAAACGGAAAACTGAGGTGTAAGTCATTCATAGATTAGAGAGCATTAATGTGGCTGCTGGGCTTCAAAAAATAAACCAGTATTTAATTTTTGATCAGGCCTTATTTCATTTCTTTTAATTCCAACACTAAAGGAAAAAAACCTGACATTATTGAGCACTTACCATTTTCTAAGTGATTTACATGTTTTAACTCATTTAATGTTCATAACAACCCTGTGAAGTATAATTAGTCTCCTCATTTTACAGATAAGGAAACTGAGGCCCAGAGTAGTTAGGGAACTTCTAACGTGACAAGGTTTATAAATTTCAGAGTTGAGCCATGAAACCAAATCAGCTCCACCCAACATGCTGCCTTATCCCAAAAAGCTGGCAAGTGATTGATTTTCCTGTCTGGAAACCCAAGCTATTTAATTACAGTTTTAGATAATTTGTCCAATTATTCCCAGGAAAACAAACCATTCACTAAGTTTCTTAAATCATAACCATTTAGATCAAAAACTACTCAAGTTGTGGTGGGCACCTGTGGTCCTAGCTACTTGGGAGAGGCAGGAGACTTGCTTGAGCCCAGGAGTTGGAGGTTACTGTGAGCTGTGATGCCACAGCACTCTACCTAGGGGGACAGCTTGAGGCTCTGTCTCAAAAAAAAAAAAAAAAAAAAAGACTACCCAAGTGAAATGTTGTATTAAAATATATATATATATATCTTTGTAAAAACAATGGTTAGTGAAGACATTCCCCTTTTATTCTGACCCCGTGTCAAGTTTCTCATCTGAACTTTTGGACAGGTTACAGAAGAGAAAACCTAAAGCCAACTGGGCTCAATCAGTTGCCAAAGTGTGCTGCCATCATGGACATTTGAAAGCACCCAGTTTCCTCCAATGTAAATGTGAAGAGAGGAGGAGCCAAAGTAAATATCAACATCCTTCTCATTCAAGGGTTCTCAGGGTCTAACAACAGAAGAAGGTAAAGTGTCCCTCAAAACATACCTTGAGTATTCTTGAGGATACGGGGAGGAGTACCAGGTGTGAATTTCATACTTCCCAAACTCAATGATGGAGGGACAGCGGACTTGTGGATCAGGGGGACCAGTCACTCCAACTTTCTGTGCAGTCAAGATTAAAAAGTCAGCTCATTAGATACTGAGATAACAAAGAGATCTGAATCTAACGTTGTCTTCTTAGAGTTCCACACGGGAACAACAATAACAAGCCAGGGACAAGCTAACAAGTTTATCTGAAGTAAGTTGTATTATTCTTTAAATCGAGCACCTAGATGAAGAATGAAAATGCTAATAAATTTCTTAGAACCAAATACAGTTGGTATGACTACATTTTCTATATTTAATAACCCTGAGAACAGTTTCCTCAACTAAACTCATTCACTTAATGACTTAGTTACTAAACAGAAACATCTGCATTTGGGGATAGAATTTTTTTTTAAGTGTGTGTGTGTGTGTGTGTGTGTGAGAGAGAGAGAGAGAGAGAAACAGTGCTGAAATCATTCCTAACCACCTCTGCTGACAACAAAGGAAATGCCCTACCGACCACAGAGAAGGGTGGTTTATGGTTCAGGACAGGAGATCTTCAAGAACAATATAGAGTCTTCCTTTCACACTAACCTGAAATCCCCTTCATTAGGAGTTCTGCAGATTTGACCAAACGGAAAAATACTTAGTTATATAGGGGCTAAATGTTTAAAATAATAACAAGCTCTTTGCCCTTTATCCCAGCAATAACTGAACAACATTCACCCCTTAAAAGAATAACTTTTAAAGCTTTTATGATTTGCTTGAGAAATTCAAACACAGCCATTGCTAAAAACAATAAATATCAGGTTTTAAAACCTTAAATTCAAGGGTAATTTGTTCTGCTCTGCACCCAATTTAGCAACAGACTCATATATAAACGTGTGTGTTTAGCACCAATGTTCCATGAATGTTAACTGAGAAAGCCAGAATTTAGCCTAATCAAATACACGTATTAATAACTCCTCATCAAAAGAACCAAAAATATCCTTCAATTGTATGCTGTGGAGACCACTAAAAGATTATTGAAAGTCCCCTGTTGGAGCCTAGACACACACACACACACACACACACCCTTTATAACAAAACTAAAATGATCAGAGTTTTTATCCACTGGCTTTACATAAATTCAGTTTTAAAAAAGAAGCCTCTTCATTACAACTCATTTGAAAACTCTCCCTGGTCTTTTTAACTATTCTCTTTTATAAAAGGCCAAGGGATTTATCTCAGGTTTCGTACTGGAATACAGCCAAGAGAAACCTCAGCTCTTCCTTAGACACCTCAAAACAAAAGACAAGCATCTATTTCTGAGAGGAACTGCATTGTAACACCAAGTACTGGGGCTCCTCCAAATACAAAAATAATGAAGAAATACACAAAGCAGGGTTAAAGTAAGATTTCTTTTTTCATTTCTCAAAACCAAAATAGAGCTTTGTAAAAAAGATTTTTGAAGTTATTCTTTAAACTATTACATACATGCCAGAACCAAGTACTTCAGCTCACAAAGCTTATCTTTTATCGTCATAGCTCAAAATAACAATAACAATATAGAAAAATTTCAGAATAACCAAATACCACAAATCTAATCTAACTTCCTGAGGCCAGAACCCCATCGGGAGCCCCAAAGCTGAGGACGACCTGCTGCTGCTGCGGCCCGGCCTGCTGCCCGAGGGGCTTCCCGTCAGTGGCCCGCCGCTCCTCCAGGCGGATGCCCGACGTGAACGTGGAGATCCAGTTCCAGTACAGCTGTTTGCACATTGCTGCGACCAAGGGTCTATCCAGGACTGGACTCGCGAAGGGCTCCTCTCTGCCCACACCACCCCCACTCGGCACAGAGAGACGCCTGCACATGCGCACCGGGTGCTGCCACCACCCCCAGCTCCCTGGAGCAGCCTCCCACGTGGGGGTGGGAGTCACCAGGCTCCCCACACACAGGGAGCAAGGGCCGCGGCTGCACCAGTCCTGGCCAAAACTGGATTGTCACATCTCAGTTACAAGGTCACCTTACAAGGTCACTTGTTCCTTTTCAGTTTTTTGTCCAAATTCTTTTTCATTAAACATGTGACTTTTCAAAGTAGAAGGTATCAAATATAATCAAGGGCATAAAAATATGTATTTTAAAAATTTAACTCATTTTGCCACCTCATGTCCTCATTCTCACTTGAATGTACCAAATTCTTTAAAAGATGACCTATAAGCCAGGCCACAATTCATCTTTCACTCTAAGATCACTAAGAGGGAGCACTAAATGCACGAGTAATTAGGCTACACCAAAAGAAAGCTTTAAATGTGCCTACGAGAAATAAAACTCTTAGCTTCCTTAAAGCACTGATCTAATTACACTTTCTGCTATAAAAAAAGGCCACTCCAGCCTCCACTCTGCATCTGGTACCAATGCCAAAATTATGTAAGTAAGAAGATTATGCAGAAGAAAGATAATCAGGTGTATGTAAGTAATTTATCACTTTATGTAGACATTTTTTTTTCTTTCTGCAAAGAAAACATGCAGATGACCATTAAGCACATGAAAAGATGCTGTGGCCTCAGGCCCACAGCACAGTGGTTAGTAAGCGCCAGCTACAGACACAGGTTTGTACCCAGCCCAGGCCAGCTAAACAGCAGTGACAACAGTAACAAAAAAGTAGCTGGGCATTGTGGTGAGCGCCTGTAGTCCCAGCTACTCAGGAGGCAGAGGCAAGAGAATCACTTAGGCCCAAGAGTTTGAGGTTGCTGTGAGCTGTGATGCCATAGCACTGTACTGAGGGCAACATAGCAAGACTCTGTCTCAAAAAAAAAAAAAAAAAGATGCTACATGTCATTAATCACTGCAGAGCAAAATCAAACCACAAGGAGGTGCTGCTTCACACCCACGGGCATGGCTGTTATTTTAAAAAACAAAATAAAACAAAACACCAAAAAATAATAAGCACTGGTGAGGATGTAGAGAAACTGTCGGTCTTTTCCCACAACTGGTGGGAATGTAAAATAGTACAGTGCTGTGGAAAACAGTATAGTGGCTCTCAAAACAATAAACAGAACTAGCATGTGATCTAGCAATCCCCTTCTAGGTCTATGCCCCAAAGAACTGAAGCAGGTACTAGAACAGGTGTGTGCACCCCAATGCTCATGGCAGCATTATTCACAACAGCCAAAGGTAGGAAAGTCCAAGTGTCCCTTGACGGCTCAGCCTTAAAAAGGCCATGCTGACAGATGCTATCACATGGATGAAACTCGGTACACTATGTAAGTGAAATAAGCAAGACATAAAAGAACAAATACAAGATCCACTTATACAAGATCCCAAGGTCAGTCAAATTAATAAAGAGAGAACACAGAATGGTGGTTGCAAAGGGCTTGGAGGATGGGCAGTCAGGTTTAAACGGGCACAGAGTTTCAGTTCTGCAAGATGAAAAGGTTCTGGAGACAGGAGGTAGTGATGGTTGGACAACAATGTGAATCTGTTTAACACCAGGGAACTAAAACATCCCCCTCGACATCCTCCTCCTGTACACCCTGTCACCTCAGTGGATGGCAGGTATATCCCCCCACCCAGCTGTGTTCTGGCCTCACCTTTGACCCCTTATTTTCACAACCATCTGATCCATCACATCTGCGTAAGGAGCAGAATTCCAATTTCACCATCACCACTATGATCCACTTCTCTTACCTGGATAATTCTCAAAGTGTCCTTAATTTTTCCTCGCTCCTGCACTGCCCTCCTCCATCTGATCAAAACCCTAAAGGGGTAGCCGTATCATTCAGAATAAAGGCCAGTCCTGACAACGGCCAAGTCCTCCCAAACTCTGGCTCCCACTCCCTCTGTGTCCTTGTTGTCTACTACTCTCCCCCGGACTTGGTCAGCTCTAACTATGCACACTGGCCGCTGTGTCCTTGTTGTCTACTACTCTCCCCCG
>NW_003852592.1:539153-547615 GCF_000181295.1 Otolemur garnettii | reverse complement strand
GGACTTGGTCAGCTCTAACTATGCACACTGGCCGCTGTGTCCCTGTTGTCTACTACTCTCCCCAAGACTTGGTCAGCTCTAACTATGCACACTGTTCATTCTCACGGAGTAATTCTGCTCACTTCTATGTAAATTATATCATAAACTACAAGTTAAGAGTTGAGACTTTGGAGTCAGATTACCTGGGTTCGAATGCCGACTCTGATATTTAGCAACTGTATAACTTTAGGTAAAATAACCCTTCTAAAGTTTCAACGTCTTTATCTGTAAAACGGTGGCAAATAATTAAAAACAAAGTTGAATTAAATGTAATTGGTAAATAATACTAAATATAGTACCTGGCACATTGTAAAAAGGTACCTATTATTCACCACATGACTTTAATTATTTGTTTATACAGAAGTCTCCCTTCATCACAGGACATATGTTCTAAGACCCCCATGGAATGCCTGAAAGTACAGATAATGTCACTTATTATATAAGTTGAGCATGCCCAATCTGAAATTCCAAAATCTGAAACGTTCTGAGCACCAACATGACGCTCACTGACTTCTGATTTGGGCTGTTCGACCAGTAAGTACATAATCAAATGCTCCAAGATCCAAAGAAAGGCCAAACACTTCTTGGTCTCAGGCATTCCAGACAAGTAGCACTCAACCTGTCTTTCCTATATACACAGACTTATGATAAAATTAGGCATCTAAGAGATCAATAACAATAAAACAGAGTGATTGTAATAATATACTATAATGAAAATTATGTGAAGGTGTCTCTCTCTCTCTCAAAACATCTCACTGGCCTGTACTCACCTTGCTTTGCTGATGATGTGAAATGGTACGCCCAGATCCTGGCTGACCCTGAGTAACCAAAACCACAGAAAGTGATACCTCAGAGCAGAGGACTACTATAAATACCAGAGATAGTGAGGACACTGGCCCATCAGATCAGCAACTATCGGAGCACCTGCCACGCGTGAGGCACCACTGGAAACGCTGCAGGGAGCAAAGGTGACACACAGCAGCTCCTGCTTCTCACGGCTCCATGTTACTGGGAACGTGTGCACATCAGAACGTGTCCTCACTCCTGAAGCAACACACTGGATCTTAATTCTGATACGCACGGGTTTCGGTTAACATGACACCATGCAAATTGTGGACTGCCTATAGTTTAGTCTGAGAAAAAATAAGGTGGACTTTTGGGTAATGGTTAAGAAATAAAGATTAAATGAGTTGATATTTGCAAAACGCTTAAAGCACTAAGTAATTTACGCAGTAAGCACTAAATAAACGTGAACTTCTACTTGCTATCTTAATGGCAGGTTCTAGCAACACACAGGTAATAGAAAATGTGTCTTTGCCCTCCAGCTGGAGATACCACAGTAGTCCCCCCTTATCTGAGGCCTTGCTGTCCAGGGTCTCAGCTGCCCATGGTCACCTCAGTGCAAATTTTACCATTTCACATCATCACAATAAGAGGGGTATACAGAGTACAATAAAATATTTTGAGACCACATTCACATAACTTTTACTATTACAGCATATTATTATAATCAGTCTATTTTATTAGTTATTATTGTTACTCTCCTGTGCGTAACTTATAAATCAAACTTTACCATGGGTACGTACATACAGGAAAACACACAGTACAGTATACAGTCCTGCGCTCTCCCACTAGAGACCGTGGAGATCATCGTTGATGGTCCTGCTTCCTCACACTTCATCTGCTGATTCCATCTCCTCAATATGTTCCGACTCCCCCACTCCTTTCTCATCTCCACTCTGCTGTCTTGTTTCAGGTTCCCCTAATTCTACTCCTGCTTATTTCCAACCATTCTTCACACAATACCCAAGAAAAAACAATATTTAATGAAACCCTGATCTTGCTATTTGCTGCTAAAAACCATCACCATCCAACGGCTTCCCACTACAATGACGGTAAACCCTAGACCCCATGTCCCGCTTCCGTCTCTCTTCTCAGCCTCACATCTTATATTCTGGTTACACTGAACATAAGTTCTTCAAATTTACCAAGTTCTTTCATGCCTCAAGATGTTTATGCAGACAGTCTCCTTGTGTTCTGAATATTCTTCTCTCTCGCTCTTCACCACACTCACTTTTGGCTCCTCTTTTAGAACTCTGTATGAATTGTTTTTTGTTTTTTTTTTTTGAGACAGAGTCTCACTCCGTCATCCTGCTGGGTAGAGTGCCTTGGCATCCTACCTCACAGCAACCTCAAACTCTTGGGCTTAAGAGATCATTCCTCCTCAGCCTCCCAAGCATCTGCTGCAATGCCTGGCTAGTTTTTCTATGTTCAGGAGAGATAGGGGTCTCGCTCTTGATCTGGTTGGTTGCAAACTCCTGAGTCGAGTGATCCACCCACCATGGCCCCCCGAGCACCCCAGGAGGCCCCGGTGTGATCTCTCACTGCATTCTTACTCTCTCCCTACTGCCTGTTAGTCTAGTAATTATTGCTATGACTGCTTATCGTGTCTCACTTATGAGACTAAAATCCTCATGAAGGCAAAGACTACGTCTTTTGTTTACCCTGTAGGTCTCATACCAAGCCAGGCACGGGAATACTACATGAATAAGCCCCGTGGAGAAAGATTACCATCAGCAGAATTTCCCTGAGTTGTCAATGAAAATAACCATTATTAGACGTCTAATATCTAGCTCTTTATTTCCTTGGTGCCAGATACGTACATGACAATTACAAGTTTAATAAAATGCTGAAAGAAATATACAATGAGCCAGATTACTCTTAATATGAATGTACGCCGTCTCCGCTGAGCCTCAGCACGGCTCAGAATCCCTTTTAGCTCCTTCATGTTCGTATCACCTCAACTCTTGCCCCTTTCCTCCCAGCAGTAATTTTATTCAACTATCTGTTTATTAAACAAATATTTTTGTAGCTATGACTATAGCCCAAGTACTCAGTATACAGCAGTGACCAAAAAGAAAGGCCCTGTTTCCAAGGCACTTACATTCCAGAAACAAATATTTAAAGTCCAGAAGGACTCAGTACCCTGTAGAGAAAGCAAGCAGGCCACCAGTCCGGAGAGCCTCCCGACAGGCCCAGGGGTGGCGCCGAGGCTGAGGCAGAGAGACCTGGAGGTGCGGCAAGTGCGGGCTTCAGGCCTGTCAGCAGCTGCCGCAGAGAAGGAGGGGCAGGAGCAGGGAGTCCCCACAGACACAGGCAGCACAGACAGCCCTGGAGAGGAGGGAAGAGCTCTGGATTTTGTTTAATTCTAGGCAAGACCGAAAGCAGAGATTTTCTGTGCAAAAGAGTGACACGATCCCACTTAAGTTTGAAAATAATTACTCTGGCCCTTGGGTAGAGAATATAGACTAAAGACTGGGGTTGGGGGCAAAAGTAGAAGCAGGAGAGAGGAGTCGGGCAACTGTCCTAACGGCCTGAGCCAGAGACGACAGGAGCCTCCCCAGAAGGACTAGACACGCTCTGTAGGCAGAGCCACCAGGTTCACTGACGACTGAAAACACGACTCACAGAGAGCATCGAGGCTCCTCCTCTTTGGGCCTAAGCAAGCACAGGGCAGAACTACCATTTACTCCCATTCTCCATTAAAAGGAGCAAGGAATCTATGGCTAGAACATGTTAAGAACCTCGAACATCTGGCTGTAGCCAGAAGTAAATAAAAATGCTGGAGACATGCTGAACGGACACAAGACCAACTGCAAGAAGCTCCTTGTGCCTGACTTTGGAACAATTTAAGCATCAAAATAAACATTAACAGCAATGGATTATAACCCATAAAACAGGAATCTATTAAAGAATGAAAAAATAAATGGGAAAAAAAAGTTCTTAAAGTAGAATATCAATTAATAAATATAAGAGAAAAGGTAGAATTAGAAATCATGTTTGCCCCCCAAACAGTTTACATTTCAAGCAAGACTCATCTCTGGATGCTGAACCTAATCGATAAAAGTCTGATGAGGTGTCACAAGATGGAGAAGACTCCAGGGTACTCAGTTCTAACGTGAAGCCAGCAGACAATCCAATACATGCCCACATCAGAGAAAAACTCAACCCAACTCCAGGTGGGGGTTGGGGAACGAGGCAGCAGGGAGAGGGGGAAGGGGGGTGGGTGTGCCCCCACTTAATGGGCACAATGTAGGGTGTTTGGCACACCTCTTGGGGGTGGGACACGATTATAAGAGGGACTTTACCTAACAAATGCAAATACTGTAACATAATGCTTCGTACCCTCAATTAATCTGAAACTATAAAAAAAAAGTTTGATGAGAAACAGGGTATTTGCATATTTATCTCAAAGTATGTCTTCACAAGATAATTATAGGCAGAAAATAATTTTATAGAGAAAAAACACGTCCGAACTTCACCTTAACTAAATGATCAAAGTCAGTAGCACCTGTAATATGACCAATAGATAGCACAGGCCTCCTGCTACGGTGCACTGGGGAGGACACATCACCTCTGTGATACTTTCTAACCATGAAGAAACAAGCCCAAAATGAGGAACATTCTGAGAAATAAACGACCTATACACTTCCAAACTGTAATGGTCATAAAAGATAAAGACCAAGGAACTGCTCCCTTTTTCTTTTTTTTAAGGACAGGTCTCACTCTATTGCCCAGGCTAGAGTGCAGTGGTAGGGATCATAGCTCACTACCACTTCCAACTCCTGGACTCAAGTTCAAGTGACCCTCCTGCTTCGACCTCACCAGCAGGTGGACTACAGGTGCATGCCACCACACCCACCCAGTGTTTGTTAGAGACAGTGTCTCATTCGTGCTCAGGCTGGTCTCAAACTCCTGGCCTTAAGTGATCCTCCCCACTTAGCCTCCCAAAGTGCTGGGGTTGTATAGCTACCGCACCAAGCCTGAGGAAGTGTTCCAGGTTAGGAGGAGACTAAGGAGATAGGACAACTAAATTAGACAATAGTACTTGATCTGTGTCAAATTCCTGATCTGCTGACTGAACTGTGGTCATGCATGAGACCTCCTTGTTTTTAGGAAATACATATGAATAATTAGGAGTAAAGGGACATTACCATTACATCTACAAAGTACTTAGAAACCACACAGTTCTTTCAGACAGGAGGAATGTTAACTATTCCCCCTTTGAGTTCCCAATGAACACCATGTAGATTTCTACTACAGTACCTGTAATACTGTATTTTACTTATATTAGTAGGAAAAGAAAACAGGCCTTAAGAGATCAAGCAATTTGCCCAAAGTAGAAGTTAGCAAATGACACACCAAGACTTGCACCCCAAGTCCATCTGACTCAAAGCCAAGGCTTTGTTAAATCTTAATGCGGAGGAGGGCTAAGAAAATGCTTGCTGAGTATTTATACTGTTTTTTTCTTTTTCAAAAATACTCATATAAGAACAGACATAAACAGTCTATTCATCAATGAGTCTCTTAATTCAAAGAGTATTACTTACATAACTAGAATCCCCAGCACTGGTCTTGTAAGTTCTTAGTTTCAAGAGATGGACAACTCCACTTGGCTTATATAGCACACTGGTTGGTTGCAGAGAGCCTCTAAGAGCTAGTCCAGAGTTTTCCAACCTCATCTCCTGCCATTCTCTACACCCTGTATTCATTATCCTGAGACACTTTAACTCCACAATGAGGCACACCCCCATGTTCAAGCCTGTTCCACCCTCACTTCTGCTCCTTTTGATGATGTGGGACCCCACCCCATTAGCCTAATAAACATGTCCTTTACTGCCCCTCAGTGAATCCTCTTGTGATGTCCCCAGGCAGAGGCAGATGCTTACTTCCCTAGTCTTCCAAAACTCAACGTATTCTATAATTGAACTTTCTCATTAATAAAATTATTTATTTACAAGTCTCCTACATTATATTTGAGGAAAGGAATTTGGTCATTCTTGGTGGCATCCCTGGTGTCTGGCACACAACAGACTGTCTACAACATTTATGTCTTGCCACGTGTCACAAAGGATTAAGGCAGACGGGTTTAAAAAGTATTTCTTCAATTAATGATATGGATGCTTTATACTCATGAGAAACTTGGTTTTTACTTGTATTTTGGTCAAATTCCAAATACTTCCTAAAATAAGACAGAAAATAAATAAGCCAAATTCACTTAATACTGGTAATCAAAGCAATGTGTTTATCTGCAAAACTAAAAGTTATCATGGATTTAAAAAGAATATTATAACCAGCAGACCCATGTATATACATAAACCATAAATATTCTGAGATTACATAGACAAATTGCTATTATTGCTGTACCTACAATGTAATTAATCCTGTTTCCTTCCCAGGAATAAGCTGCTCGATTGCCTGACCCGAATATCCAACTTTACCTGCAGTGCTTGTTCTTGGATATCACGAAATAATTCCATGTCTTTCTCAGTCATGATCTCCTGGCTCCCAAACAGCCGCTCCTCACTTTCTTGTTTGCCGTCCCAGCCATCCTGATTGTCTGCATATAAAGGAAAGGCGTCACTCACATGTTATCTGTATCGTTTTTAGTCTAATTTCAGAAGTCTTTACATTAAACTGACTCCTAGAAAGATCCTGCTCAATAAAGAATATTTACATATTGTATCTGCCTTATAGTGAAAATCCTAAACTGTCTCAAAGCTTCCTAAAAATACCACATAACTAAATGCAAACTCCATTAAAAGAAACTGTATTTAAATACACACAAAGGCAGAACAGAAAAGGGGCATAGGGGCATAAGTTTATTTTGAAATAGTATGAATATGACACTTTTAGTATGAGTTTAAATAGATCCAGGTTCAAAAAGATAATCTTTGAGGTAGCTACCATAACTGATGTCAGGAAGTACTAACTCCCACCATATCCTGGGGTGCCCTTTTAGCTACTTATTTTCATTTTCTTGAGACAAGGTCTCCCTCTGCTGTCCATGCTGGACTAAAGTAGTGTGATCATAGCACCCTGCACACTCCAACTTCTGGACTCAAGTGATCCTCTTGCCTCAGCCTCCCAAGCAGCTAGGACTACAAATGTGTGTCACTACACCCAGCAAATCGTTTCATTTTTTTGTAGCAATGAGATTCTCACTATCTTACCCAGGCTGGTCTCAAACTCCTGAGCTCAAGCCTCCCAAAGTGCTGGGATTATAGAGATGAGCCACTGCAATGACCTGGGTGCCTTTTTAAAGCATGACTCCACAAACCTGAGGATCACAGATGTTAATCCTCTGGTTAAGTACAAGAAATTAATGATAATTATCCACTGAAACAGGCTAAAAAAACTAGTGAAGAGAGTATGTGAAAATTAAGTAGATCATTATCTGTGCAGATGACAATGCTGATGGGCTCATCTCCTCTTTGCTTGAGTATAGATAAAAAGACCAATCGGTGACAGTTCTCTTCAAATCAGCTGCACACATAGGCTGTTATTCATTTAATATAAGAAGAAAAAGGACAAGGACTGTTAACAACATTCCCAGATTGCAAACACAGTACGGTCTAAAGGGAGTAACTTTACTGGCCCCAGTGCATAACACAGATCCCTGCAGCTTGTGACAGCACTGTCACAGCAGATGCACACCGTTCCTTAGGCTTTACCAAGTGAAAAAGAAAACCTACAGCTCAATGCTGGCTCTCCTCTCCATACACTTTATATATTTGACTAATAAGTTCTATTTTTTCTTTTTTGAAAAAGAGTCTCACTAAAACTTTCTAGGTAGATTTGCTTTGACATTCTTTCCAAATCCAATCTAAATGGATTGCATATTTTCTTTCTTTTTTTTTTTTTGGTAGTTTTTGGCCTGGACCAGGTTTGAACCTGCCACCTCCAGGATGTGGGGCCGGTGCCCCTACTCCTTTGAGCCACAGGTGCTGCCCGCATATTTTTTTAGATAAACATTCTCCAACTGGAGCTAGATACACAGTCTACATAGCTGATAAAGACATGGAAAGTGTTAAATGCTTAAAGAATAATCAGCTGAATGCCACCCTACTGAGAAACAATCAACAGAGCCCAACAGGGTAATCTGACAAGAGGGGGACTTTCTCTCCTATAGCGGACAGTTCAACCACCTGTGTGAGCAGTAACATGAAGAAATAGTGCACACGTCCACTCACCAGTGGTACACTCAGGAGAGGAAATCAAAGCTAAAATTCTCTCATAGTACATGAGACACTTTAAGTTTGACACCTGTGAACCAAAAGAGCTCATTTTCCTGAGTCCTTTCAACTTTCTTCATGGGGTTTTCTAAACTCGAGGCTCAGCAGTGAGACTATTTTAAGCTTTAATTATCTGGAGCTAATCAAATTCTTCTATTCTGACTTGAACTATCTGCTACACTATTAAAAATACTCTCCACAGATGTTTTCTACTTTGAAAACTAGGAAGTTAGGGTGATAGATTAGCAGACACTCTGGAGGGGGATACATCAGCAGACACTCTGGAGGGGGATACATCAGCTGACAGTCTGGAGGGGGATACATCAGCCAACAGTCTGGAGGGGGATA
>NW_003852592.1:524783-538928 GCF_000181295.1 Otolemur garnettii | reverse complement strand
ATACATCAGCTGACAGTCTGGAGGGGGATACATTAGCCGACAGTCTGGAGGGTGATATATTAGCAGACGGTCTGGAGGGGGATACATTAGCGGACAGTCTGGAGGGGGATGCATTAGCGGACAGTCTGGAGGGTGATATATTAGCAGACAGTCTGGAGGGGGATACATTAGCGGACGGTCTGGAGGGGGATACATCAGCGGACAGTCTGGAGGGTGATATATTAGCGGACAGTCTGGAGGGGGATACATCAGTAGACAGTCTGGAGGGGGATACATCAGCAGACAGTCTGGAGGGGGATACATCAGCCGACAGTCTGGAGGGGGATACATCAGCCAGCCGACAGTCTGGAGGGGGATACATCAGCCGACAGTCTGGAGGGGGATACATCAGCCGAAAGTCTGGAGGGGGATACATCAGCTGACAGTCTGGAGGGGGATACATTAGCTGACAGTCTGGAGGGTGATATATTAGCAGATGGTCTGGAGGGAGATACATTAGCGGACAGTCTGGAGGGGGATACATTAGCGGACAGTCTGGAGGGTGATGCATTAGCAGACAGTCTGGAGTTGGGGTTCTTAGTCTCATCAGTTTTTGGTTCTCATGTAATCTATAAAACCTTTCAACTGTATTTGCCAAGATTTGAAGCAGAAAAATCAATGACTTTATCACATTTGTGTATATTTTGGTCCTTTATGTTTGGATCAATAGCATTTTACTCACCTATTCTTTCCAATTTCCTTCTGCAATAAAGCAAGCATCACAATGCTTATCACACTATTTAGTAATTTATAAAATGCAAAATTATCCCTGATTCAAGGGCACACCACAAATCTCTGCTTGGGGTTCCACCAAGCAGCTTCCTGTGGTCCGAGACCTCCTGCTGTCTACTCTGCAACTCATCTCTAGCCTTTAGATTCCTGCCTTGGTATCATCTAAATATGTGTTTTCAATATGTTCTTGTATTTCATGACCAAATTTTAGAATCAAATATAAATATATTCTAGATAATTAGTGTTATTCCAAATAGCATACTTAAAGAATATTTTTTTTTTCCTTAGAGACAGAGTCTCACTTTGTCACCCTTGGTAGAGTGCTGTGGCATTACAGCTCACAGCAACCTCCAACTCCTGGGCTTAGGCGATTCTTTTGCCTCAGCCTCCCGAGTAGCTGGGACTACAGGCAACCGCTACAGTGCCCGGCTAATTTTTGTTGCAGTTTGGCCAGGACCAGGTTTGAACCCGCCACCCTCAGTATATGGGGCCGGTGACCTACTCACTGAGCCACAGGCGCCACCCAGGGAATACTTTTTGTTTCCAAGTTTGTTTCAAACTGTTACCTGTGGGCCAGTCTGAAGTGCTTGATTTTCTGTTGCCCTTTTTCCTGATTCTATATTGCTCAGAATAGTCTACCACTTCCCCTCGAGGTTTCCGCCCATCAGGGGAAGGGGTGAAGAATTTGGTAAGGCCATCAATGAGCCCTTTGGTTTTCTTGTTGAACTTCAAGGGGACGCTGCTGTCACTGCAGAAGTCCAGGCCATCTATTGGCTCTAAACATCCTTCTTCTGATGATGATGATGCTGACTGGCTGGAGAGAGTGATTTTACGTTTCCGACCCCTGCCAGGGCCTGTTCGAACTTTGCTGAAGGGACTTTTTGATCTAAAGAATTAAACAGGGGAAAAGGATAACTATTAAAAAGTAATTTTCATAATGTTTCTATTTATTATGTAACATCTAATTAGTAAATAGCCTATAAATTCATTAAAAAAATCTATATTATTAAGAAGGCTCTGTAAACTATAAATAGTATTGTATCGGTGAGAAGTAATACAGTTATTAGATTTACCTATTTCTGGGAAGCTTAGTTATTTACAGTGAAAAGACCATGAGGCCAGAAGTTGGAAGATATATTCAAGTCACAAGTCTGCCCCAACTGTACATCTTGGACAAATCACATTTTCTCTAAACATCAGCGTCTTCATCTGTAAAATGAGAGCTGGACCAGAGGATAACTAAGCTCCTCCTAGGTATAAAGTTCTATAATATTCTGATCTCTGTACCAACTCATAATTACACATTTATCTCTAAACACAAGGATGAGTTACTCTCTAAAAGTCAGGAAATCATTTTATAGGAAAATTACAGCTTAATGTAGGACTGAAAAGATAGACTGTAATACTGACTCTGTCTACTTCAGGCTGCTAAGGTCCATTCATTTCACTTCTATAACCTACAACACAGCCTTAAGTATAAAAGCAGTGGGTTACATTTTTGAAAATAAAGAGAGGTTTCCAGGCCTAAAGATATGTTACCTGCCATTAAGGTGAATTACTATAAGGATATTCAAAAAAAGACAGCATTAGCTACTGAACCTTACCCCACCTCCTGCAGACATAGCCCAGTCTCCTAGTTCATAATTTCCAATTTCTACAAATTGTTTTACATCAAGAGAACACAAAAAAGGAACATAGCTATCACCTAAACAGGAAGAACCTAATGCACCTCAGAACAGATCAGGAGAGTGACCTGGGAAATGCAACACCAAGAGAAATCTTTCTTTCCTTTCCTGTTTTTTATACAAGAGAAGCAACACAATGGTTGGGTGTCAGACGCTGGTGCTGGACTACCTAGATTTCACCCCAGTCTGAAGTTTACTGTGCAACTCTCATGTAAATTAATCTCTGTCTTAGTTGCCCCCTTTGAAAAATAGAAGAAACAATAGTACCTACACATTATTGGGCTGTTGGGAGAATTAAGAAACGTAAGACGCGTAAAGCACGTAGAACAGTGCCGGCACCTTACTGAGGGTGCATTAAGTGTCAGTTGTTATTATTACAGAAAAGCGCCAGATAGAACAATGGAAATTTCCTTCTCATAAAGAAAACAGTGAATCCTACTCTATAAAGAAGACCCTATTCTTTTCTCCCTCACCTTGCCACAAGTACAACTTACACCGTGTTTTGTTTCTTTAACCTGTTTTTTGGACGTCCTATTGGATTAGCATAGCGCCGTTTTATCTGTGCCGCCTTCTTTTGCAGAAGTTTTCGTCCTTTTTTCCTAGGTCGACATATTTGACATATCCACATGCCTATCAAAAAAAAAATCCACATGAAAGTATAATAGATATAAATACACTGAAAGATTTCGAATATTCTATGCCAAGATCTTAACCTCTTTCAGATAAATAACTATCATTTGAAAACCTGATAAAAGCCACCCCCAAATAAACAATAAAACACACATACAAAAAAATTCTACAGATAACTGAAAGGCCTAGGCATGGGTGAAGTCCACTGCTGAGCAGTTAGAAACCCTTGGTCTATATGTAACACCCAGATATTGGTGTCTAATTACCGTCTCCAAAACAAGAAGCCAGGTTTCCATAGTTGATTCCAGGTCAGGGAAGAGAAGACACAGGAGAACCTGGAGTATCTTGCAATGCCAGAAAATAAAGAAATGTTCAAAAAATGACCAGAGGCGTGTCAAAAGGACACAGGTCTTGAAGGAGTTCTCAATAGCCAGTTCTAGCATAATTTGGGCAACAAATAATCACAGCAACGGATTATAAATTACAGAATAAAATACTCATCATGCTATAGACCATGGCTGTCCAACCTTGTAGCCTCTGGAATGTATGCTGATTTTTTTTTTCGCAGTTTTTGGCCAGGCCTGGGTTTGAACCCACTACCTCTGGCATATGGGGCCGGCGCCCAACTCCTTTGAGCCACAGGTGCCGCCCCTGCACACTGATTTTGTGAAGACTTTTTTTTTTTTTTGCTTATCTGTGGTGTTAGATATCACAAAAAGTATGCACGAACCTTTTCAGGGGGGCTAATCAACTTTCGTTAATGTTTGTAAATTTGATGTGTGACCCAAGACAATTCTTCTTCCAAGGTACAACGAAGAGAATAAAAAAGGTTGGACACCGTGACATAGAGAACTGAATTAAAAAAACAGGATAAGGAATAGCTCTTCCTTATAGCAGGATTCCAATACAAAGACTGATGAAAGCATACAAACTATGCAAATGCCACAGTAGTAACTGGCACAGGCCAGAGTCACTGACAGACGCTAAAGTCAGTGGGCAAGGGGGGAAAGAGTAACTAAGGTGTCTGCCCAGCTTCTCCACGGCACCAACAGATCCGAGTTAACTGCACTAGTTAACTACGATGGTTAACACAAGATGTGCTACGGTCATACACCTGCTATGATGCCCCAGACGGGCAGAACATCATTCCTGTGGTGTTCTTGTCAAAATTCATAAACTTAAAAAACGAAAAACAAAAACCACAAAGTCAATCTAATCACCAGAAAGCCAAAGTGAGGGGCTGTCTGCCCAGTAACCAGCTAGTGCTCTTCAGAATTGTTAAGTCAGGAAAGACAAAGGCTGAGGAATTCAGGAAAGAAGTCCTGAAAAAAAATTTCTTATCTTGAGAGATTCTCAGAGGCCTCCTGCCCAGACTTCAAATCAATGGAAAAAGTAGGGAAAGATGGCTCTTTATTCTTCTAATATGTATTATATCTAAGACTTCTCAAAAAGTCATAATGAATAAATGGCATAAAAGTATTTAATTCAAGTAAGTTCCTAAAGCGGATAACTTGTCTACAACCCCTGGTTGAGTCCTTTTCCATCAACAAGAAAACTTTCTCCAAAAAGACATTATCAAATATCACATGGGCATTTTACTTAAGAATAATCACAAAATCAGAGGTGAAATGAAATTTATAATAGGACAAAACAGGGGTGACTAAAATCCCTTTTTAAAAAGAGGTATTTCCAGATATTACATAAGGCAAGCATTTTATCTTCTACCTAGAGATTAGGAAATATTTATAAATGGACCACTTTATCCTTACGGATGCCTAAATATTGAAAGCAGAGGAAAATAATGAGTCTACCATGTAAGAATGTTAGGATGTCTAAAGAGAAAGACCATACCCACCTTTTAAGACGACAGCTCTCTTCCCACTTGCACAACCCCAAAAAGAAAGATCCGATTATCCTTTCGTTTTACCAAAGTAGATAAAACATATTTTCACTAACGTATTCCTATATATTCCCAGTTTGATTTCAGAAAGTATCTCTTACCTTTTGGCATCCGAGTGAGTGGTGGATCACAACATTCCATGTGAAAACCTCGGTCACACGAATCACAAAAGAGCATGTTATCCTTAAAAAAAAAAAGGAAAGGACAATTTTGTTTTTACCTTATGAGACATAAACATGTCAGGATCATGACCTTATAAAACTTAGGAAGTTTCAAAGCTCTCAAAAAGATATAAGCTACCATAAATCTAAATTTCTCTAATTTGTATTAGCTAACTAAATGGGTAGTCTAACTTAGCAAAAAGTTGTGCTTCATCCAATCTTTGATAAAAAGCTACAATTTCATTACTTTCAGGTATATCCAATAACCAGAAATAAGCTAACCTTGGCATGCTTTAAAAAAAAAAAGCAGAGGACAGCCTGTAATCAAGACACCAACTGACCATCCTACTGCTCGATGGTGTTAGTTCTCTGCAAATCCATCTGTAAACTATTACAAATATACTGTAAACCACTAAGGCAGTCTACAATTACTAGAGATAATCAAAGTCTAAAGTATTCTAAATTACGTATAAGTCAGAGAAGCTACTGTTCTAAATTCTAGTAGACCAAGTGACTGAGAAATAACCAGTCATCTACTTCCACATCAAGACTCCTACTGGACGGCAAAGGCACTCACTGCATTTTTGCCTTGATCGCGACAGGAGCTGCACGTCTTACACTCGATGCACTGCCACCGTAAGGCCTTCACTCGAACCGTCAGCTCAGGGGAAAACTTTAAACAGGATGGATGACCTAGGAAGAGGGAAAAATTCATGAATGAAATATTTTGTTATTGTACTAAAGAAATAATGTAGGAAAAGGCAATTATCTTAAAAACAAAATATGTATCAAAAAAACAAGACCCTCCTGGAAGCTTGCCACATACCTCATCAGTACTTGGGCATCCCAATTTAATTTTATGAATATTAAATAGAATTTAGAACACCCCCTGCTTGATTATTTAAAAACCTGACAAACTCTAAACTTTTATTAGGCCTGTATCAAAGCATTATGCTTAGGCATAGGCTGGTATGTACATGAATACATCATCTGCCCAGGCCACTTCTGCAAGAACACACAGAAAGTTGTTTACGCTGGTAACATCCTAAAAAAAATGGACCCATAAACATTTTAAAGGCAAAGGATTTCACATTTCACTTTATATCCTTCTGTGCTCTCATTTTTAGTTACCTATAGTTGATGAGAATATTAAATGGAAAATTCCAGAAATAAATAAATTTTAAGTTTTACATAGCACTGTTCTGAATAGCAAGAAGCAGCCTTCTGATCCCCCTGCCCCCGGGCTGTGGAGCCTCCAGGCTGTGTGTGCCACCTGCCCACTAGTCACCCAGCAGCATCTCCTCTGCCCGGTAGGACGGCCCAAGGGAGACTTGACGAGTGGCCTCAAGGTGCACGAGCAGGGATGCTGGCACATTGTTATGACTGCTCTATTTTATTATCAGTTATTGTTGTTCATCTCTTACTGTGCCCTAATTTATAACTTAAACTTTATCACAGGTTATACACATACAGGAAAAACACAGTACTGCGTATGTAGAGTTAGGTATCCTGTGAGATTTACTGGTGGTTCACACCTGTATTCCTAAGCAGCTGAGGAGGCAGGATTGAGCCGGAAGACTGCTTGAGCCCAGGAGTTGGAGGGTGCAGGGCACACTGAGCTACAATCACACACTGCATTCTACGCACTCTGGCCCAGGTGAGCAAGACCCGATCCAAAACCAGCAAACAAAGAAGGAAGACCCTCAGCACTCACAGTGAATTACTTGTTCCTGACTTAAGGCACTCAAGCTAAAACTAAAATCAAAGGCAATATTTTTACTGTGCTTACAATTAACAGCAACAGAAAAAAAAGCTTCCTCTTTCAACAGTGAGTTATCATTTTGATTCTCAAAAATGTACAGTGGCCAATTTGCCCTCAACTCCAAAAAGATTTGCCTCTTCTCTAAAAGTTAGTTATGTTTATCTTTCTTGGTAAGAAATGGGACTGGTTAAATCATCCTCTCTCTTTTGTGTTCTAAAAGAATTTTCTCTTTTAGAAGACTGTAAGATTATCACCAAAACGTCACTAACACTGAAGGGAAATGGAAGAGGTGTGAGAATTTCATCGTAACCCGTCAATCCTGGACTAAGAGCCAATTCCAGGTTCTGCTTTCCTTCTAGACCAGCTGACAGCCCTTCGTGGTTACGATTATAGCATACATACAGCTTTTGCTTTGCTTTTATCCATTACACTATTTAAGCTAATTTTATTTTATATTCCTTAAATTGGTTATTTCTACTGATTTGAGACATAATAACCTATGTGACCGTGTCCTTATTGTTAAATATCTATACTATTACCCATAAGTTAGAGAAGACTAAAATGAATTATCTCATTTATAAATTTTTTCCTTCTTTTGAGTTCTTTAGAATAAAGTCCTGAAAGACTGGTGAGGGAAGCTAACGAAATAGTTTTTATAGCTTGACAGGCTGACCCCCGCCACTGCCAACACACTGTCTAAAACTACAACACAATATCCAGTGCTCCATTAAAGAATAAATGCCTTACCACAATTTCTAGGTTTGTCCTCTGTTATCTTCTAATTTTGATTATTATAAAGCTGCAAAGTGGCATTTCACTGCTGCTGTGGTGTGAGTTCCTGTTATTTCCTGGGTAAAATACGTTTCATATGCTCAACTACTAATTTCCTATAAACTGCCTGTTCATAAAGCCTCTTTGGACTTTACACTTATATTTAAACATGTTTTTTATACCTTTGTAGCCTTTGGCCCTTTGCTGTAATTAATCCAATTATTCTCACTTTTTAAATTTGGGGTATATTAGTTTTCTTTCTATTTTTTTACAGAAAAAATAATGTGACACATGTAATAGTTTTTGCTCTAGAAAGTATCAAGGTGCACACATTCAACCGCATCCATGCTTGTCCTCCTTGGGCTTTGTGACCACCAGTCTCCGAGCTGCCCTCTCATCACTCTTCACTCCTGGTTGTCACACCCCCGTGCAGCTCCTTCCCACACTGCACTAGGTTGAACCGTATGACTAATAGGATGTTGCTGAAACGGCAGTGTGACTTCTAGGGGTGCAGATTCTCTCCCGATACGAGGATATTGGCCCAGGGGAAGCCAGCTGCCATGCCGTAGACACTATGGAGAGAGCCACACAGCAAAGAACTGAAGCCTCCAGTCAACAGGCAGCACCATCGACTTGCCAGCCAGGTAAGTGCCCATCGTGGAAACCTGCAGAGCACTGCAGCCCATGAAACACACTAAGTTAACCACCCAGAGGTAAGCCACTCTCGAATTCCTGGCCCAGAGAAACAGCATGATGTTTTTTAAAAGTGTGTTATTGCTTTAAGCTATTATGTTTTGGAGTGATTTATTTCTACAGCTATTACTTCTTTAAAAGTAATAGTTTTAAAGGAATAGCAGTTGAAGTTCTTGCACAGTAATAGTTTCCAGACTGTGCTCTTCCCTCACTCAGAGTGTCAATATAACGCTCCTCAGAACGCAGGGCTGCACCACAAAACCCTTCTCCTCCACTTCATTCCCACCTCATGTAAAATAAATTCATTTTTATGTTTTATATATTTAAGTTGCCTTAAGATTTTATTTGGAAAAAGGGTTCCACTACTAAGCTAGTTTGGAAATCACTGCATCATATCACATGCCATTATGTTTTTATGGTTTATGTTGAACTGTGAAATCCATTGGGAATTTACTTTGGATTTTTGGTATCATGCTGGATATGAGCACGGAGTAGTATCTTCAATATGGAAAAGCTGAAAAGCTATCAATTATACTTTCTAGAGTCCTTTACAGTTAGGCTCTAGATATGAATTAATTTCTACCAACTGAATGTGTTCCAGGGATATCGGAAAGGCAAAAATGAAGCTAAGATCATCTTCCTGCTTTCAAAAGATAAGGCAAGTCCTGGAGACGACAGTGTCCACTCTTCTCCCTCAGGACCAGCCACAGCTATTGGGATGGAGTCCAACTCAGCATCTCGGCTACACGCTCAAGAGTTGTGCAGCGGCCTCCCTCCTGTCCCACCTCTTTTGGATGGAAGCAGACACAGTGACTCTCCTGGCGGCTCCGCTCTGCAGGGTCCCCGCAGACACTGTCTTTACAGCCCAGCCTAGAGCTTGCCTACTTAGCCCTTCCAACAAACTCACAAATCCCTAATTCTAGTATTAAATTCCTCTTCTCTTGACAATAGTGCACGTGGTTTCTGCTTTCTGGACTAAACCCTAATTTGGCACCAATATAAAACACTGAGCATCGAGCCGATAAGCAAAGGTGATGCTGGTTCACTAAGATGCTACATGGTCTCGTGAGTCCTCACAATGTACAACAAGAATTATCTTTGGAATTGGCAAATTAAAGAGGACTCTGCAAAATCTTCCTGTAGGTCTGGAATTCCACACGGCTTACTAGACCACAGTGCCAACAGTCCGTTCTGCAATGTGACATGTTTAAACTTCCATCAGAAAAACAAATCTGCTATCACCCTGCTCTATTCATCAAACCAAAGGCATAAGTCAAGAAAGCTAAGCAGTGATTATTAAAGAAACCAGCACAAACTTCAAACCGATTGCCATGGCTTAAGAAGATGTTCAACCATAAAATATAAAGATTAACAGGGGAAAAAAGCCCCATAGAGATGAACTGCTACACTAGAGATGAACATTCTGTACACAGAATTAAACATTTCAGCTATATATTCAAATCATCCTTCCCCAGTGTAGCAGTTCACCTCTATTAGCAAAATCTAGAATCAAATTAAAACACAGTCATGCATCACCTAACATTTTAGTCAGTGGGCCATACACACAACTGTCTTATAAAGAGGCTGAATGTCCAGACATATCAGAATGTATACAGTAAATATAGATACAATGTATATAACACATATTTTAATATGCAGCATATAATACAGTATATATAATATCAATTACACCTGCATAAAGCTTAAAAATGACAACAGTGGTCCCATACCAATACAACACTGCATTTTGGTACCATTTCTGTCTTGAGATGTGTTAAATGCATTTAAACCATATCATGGGTTCTAACTGCCTCCAGCCTCCAGCCTGCAGCATGGTAACCTGCCATCCAGGTTTGCAGCCCGGAAGCCGCAGACCAGACTGTGCGTGGAGGTTTGTGTAAGCACACTCCAGGGGCACACTTCTCAGAAGGACTGCACTAACTCCGTAACAATCAAGGACACAAACTCAGGGAAACACTTTTTTTCTTGCCTTGAGTGCATGTTTTGGAAGGGAAATGGGGGGAAATCACATACCACTGTTACCACAGTCAGCACAGGAGATGAGCTCCTCTGGCTTCTTTTCTCGGTTTTGTTCTTTTGTGCCAAGACAGAAACTACAGATGGGGATTGGTTCAGCAACCGGCTGTAAAGAAAAACACAATTCATTTCAGTACATTCATTCCAGTACAGTTTTTCTGCATTAATATAATGGCACTAAAGTAGTTTCAAATTCCTAAAAAGTGGCCAGGCATGGTGGCTCACACCTGTAATCCTAGCACTCTGGGAAGATGAGGCAAGAGGATCCCTTGAGCTCAGGAGTTTGACACCAGCCTGAACAAGAGTGAGACCCCCCCTCTCTACTAAAAATAAAAAATAAAAAATAAGTTAGCTGCACATTGTGGTAGGCACCTGTAGTCCCAGCTCCCTAGGAGGGTGAAGCAGGAGGATGGCTTGAGCCCAGGAGTCTGAGGTCACTGTAAGCTAGGCTGATACCACAACACTATAGCCTGAACAAGACAGAGACTCTGTTTCAAAAAAATAATAAAAAATAACTTCCTAAAGAGTAACTTTAGGACAACTGTATCATTCTTCTAAATTCCAAGTGAGTAGGTAAATTTTTTTACCAAGTCTGCTTTGGCTGGGTCTTTACAACTGGTCCTTGTGGCGACCATTTAGAGATTACAAAAAAAAAAAATCAAAAATCATATCCCCATCATGTTTGCCACTTAAAAACTAAAGACACAGTGTGGCTGGACAAAGCAAATCTTTCGCCTGAGACTGAGAGATCATGTGGACTGAGTGCAAGCAGATACAGTGTCAGCCTGACGAGGACACGGAACAGGAGGCGGCAGGCAGTGAGTGCTGCAAGGGAGAGACCCTGGAGATCAACTCCAGCTGTGGTTGGGAGGAAGAGCAGGTGAAGAGGAAAGACCAGGTATCAAGTGCCAGGACTACGCCATGGGATCTTAAGAAGCATGTCGGGACGGCAGTGACGGATGTTCATATTCCCACACAGCACCCCCGCCCCGGTCCCGGGGAGACGAGAGGAGCAGCAGTCTGAACAGCACGGGCTCAGCCGAGGGCACACACACAGACACACAAATGTTCAGACAGCAGTATACGCATAGGAACAAACGTTATCCAAACAGAAATTACCCAAATAAAATCACTAAGATGGCTGAACAGATAAATTGTATATCCATCCAGCACAATGTTAAATAGGAAAATAAATCACAGTCGACAACATGGACGGATGTCACAAACAACACCTGAAGAACAGACACAAGAGAAGACAACACCGTCTGTCTTTCCTCAAGTCACGTTTGGAAGCAGCTCTGTGTTACACAGCAGGACGGCAGTGGTCTGGGGGCGGGGGAGGAAGAGGCGGGGACTGCAAAGGGAATTCTGAGGTGCGGCTCATGTTCTTTTTCACAACCTGGATGGTAGTTTCACAGATATTAAGATGCACCCTTATAATCTGCTCACTCTTCTGTTTGTATTTTAATGAGAGTTAAATCTAAATTAATGAATAAATACGAAGTGGGACTGTGGTACCACCTTTGGTGTATTCGCTAAGAAATATCAATGGTGACTTAGACATTGGAGTTTGGAACTTAGAAAAGAGGCACAGACTAGAGATAGATTTAAAAGGCATCGACATGCAGGTGACAACTGACAGCACCAGTAAGAAGGTCGAGTGCATGGAAAAGGGTTGGGAAGTGAGAGGAGGAGAGAAATGGGATAAAATCTGAGATAGAAGAATACCACCATTTAGGAGCACCAGAGGACAAAAGGAGACCAAAAAAGACCAGTGTAAGAGGAAAAAAACCGCGAGAAGTAATAACACAGCATTTCAAGGAGAGGACAATGAATAGCCAGCTCTGCAAAGATCAAAGCATCCACTGGACTCTGCCACGGAGAAGAGTCGGAGATGTCCCTCTAGAAAGCCCTTGAGTGACAGGAGGAACGATGTCACAGGAACCAACAAAACGCCGTGAAGGAGCAGAGTGCAGACGACAGACAGCTAAGAAGGGGCAGCAAGAGTCTGACCACGTTCCAGGTGTTCACGATGGAGAGACAAAACTAATTCAAATGTGGAGGAGAATCTGGACAGACCTGGTCAAAGAGACTCAAGAACGAGAAGTAACAGGAACATATGCAGAAGGTCAGTGTGGGGCCACCACAACAAGTGGCTGCTGAACTTCATCAAAACACATTCAGTTCCCCACTCCCAGTCGCTGCATTTCAAGTGCTCAACAGCCACATGTGGCTAGTGGCTCACAGTGCTGGACCGCACCACCAGGAACTTCTACTGGACAGTACTGGCTTAGAAAGAGCACGGATTTTAAAGCGTTTTTTAGCAGATCTGTATGATGCGTAGGTAGGAGTGCAGAAAGTCAGGGTGCCCATTTCTGATCACTTCTGTTATTTCTGGAAAATAGGAAATAATAAAATCACCTGCTAAAAGTAGGGCACAGACTGGCTGGACAAAACATGAAAAGTTGATTAAGAAAAGTGAGCGGTGAGACCAGCCAGGTCCAGGAACAAAGACAACAAACACACCTGCAGCAGGTCATGGACACTCCTCCGTGAGGACGGAGTCTCTCCAAGCAGGCGGGTGTGGGGCTGGGCATTTAAAGGGCACATAGAGTCCCAGAAGTCTCTGTGTGGAAGGTGTTAGGGAATCAACTGGTGATGGAAATAAAAATGTCAATCAGCCCTAACCAGGAAACTAAGATTCAAAAGAATTAATTTCTACTGGATCCAATCAAAATGGTTATACAACTTTTTAGTACCTCTGAAACCTTGGACTACAAAAACAGAGAGCTGGAGACGGACAAGATAAATCAAAAGGGTCAGGCCCCTAAAATGCAAATACAGACACTTCTAAACAGCGCCTCCTGCGCAGGGGCTGGGCATCACCAGCACAAGACGGCTGACTAAGTCGACACAGGAGAAGCTACGGCACCAGGAAAAATCCAGAGTACACTGATAAAGGTTCAACAGGAGGGGAGAGAACTGAAAAGGCAGGACTGAGGATTGTGGTCAGCACAGGAACTTCAGGCTTCATAATTTCTTTTTCTTTTCTTTTTTTCAAGAGACAGAGTCTCACTATGTTGCCCAGCTGGAGAGCAGTGGCCCTTCAGAGACATGATTATAGTGCCCTGAACTCCTGGCCTCAAGGGACCACCCAGTGGCAGGAGGTACACAGACATGAACTAGAGCACGGCATCTCTGTGTATGAAGGTTCAGCTAAGGACGAGAGCCCCAAAGGGCAAACGTGCACGGCCTCTCCAGTGTTAAGTAAGCACGGTCCAGACACAGCAAGGCGGACAACACCCCATTTTCATGGAGCTCGCATTTTAGTTCAGTGCTGAAAAAAGTAAAAACGAACACAATGGAGTTAGGAAGTCAAGAAGCTGGGGAAGTATCACACAAACGTGCTCAAGTCAGTGAAAATGACGACTGTGCTCAAGGTAGGGAAGAAAGAGACAAGGGAAAAAGACAAAGAAGCTCAAGAAATGTGTCAACTCTTTCCTGTGTCTCCTTGTAACACACACAGAGCAAGAGTATAAAAAGCAGCTCTCCTGGGGGGCAGGATGCAGCTCAGTGCGACCTGGAGAGGCAGGGCACACGCCCCGGACGGCAGGCTGCATCTCTACAGCAGTCTGTGCATGACCTGGAGAGGCAGGGCACACGCCCCGGACGGCACGCTGCATCTCTACAGCAGTCTGTGCGCGACCTGGAGAGGCAGGGCACACGCCCCGGACG
>NW_003852592.1:517148-524475 GCF_000181295.1 Otolemur garnettii | reverse complement strand
ACGCTGCATCTCTACAGCAGTCTGTGCGCGACCTGGAGAGGCAGGGCACACGCCCCGGACGGCACGCTGCATCTCTACAGCAGTCTGTGCACGACCTGGAGAGGCAGGGCACACACCCCGGACGGGACGCTGCATCTCTACAGCAGTCTGTGAGCGACCTGGAGAGGCAGGGCACACACCCCGGACGGCAGGCTGCATCTCTACAGCAGTCTGGCTACAAAGCAACCAAGTTGGGTTTAGATAAAGCATCCTGTGTAGCCTAAGTTACTGAAGACTAAGTATTAGTAACTCCAACTGAAGGGTCAGAGGAAACTGCATTAGGAGAGGAAGATACAAAGACTAGATTTTACTGATTAGAAACAGTATAGCCACTCAAACTAATTTGATGGACAAAAAACTGACATGTTTTTAAGTGTAACAAAGTACTTGGTTAGTCTGTACTGCTTCTGAGGGACAGATGAGGCCCCTTTTCCTACTTAGAGGAGCAAACACAAGGATAAAGGAAAAGTCTGTTATTGTTCTTCAACACAGGAAACGTCTAACAAATTAAAACTGCAGCAATCCATCTCTTCAAATATGCACCTTTATCACCTGAAACAAACAGTAATAGCAAAAAATGGTACTTAAAGCCATAGCTAAGAATCCACTAGCAAACTACGTACCTCCTGTAATATTACTGCAGTCAGTATTCCTTTTATTTGTGGTCAATGCTCACATTACTAGACTTTTTTCTATCCTAAACCAAATTAACTGAGGCCATTCCAATCTATGCATGAACGTGAGGGATGACGTGTAGTGACGCAGACACCCTGGCTGCCGAGCTACATGGAGTTGTGCAGACGGTTTAGCTAAATTATCTGGCACTCACCAAACAACCAAGTCTTAGACCCTCCTACCCATTCACCACACAAAACAATTTCTGATTAGTCCCAGTAATGACAAGTGTAAAAAGTACTGACACTTGCAATGTAAAAATAAGGCTGAAAAGAAATTTGTTAAGTTAAATAAAGGCATGGTTCCAAACAGACTCAAAGTGTATAGTAATGGATCGTTTTACTCAAACCTGGCAGTCTGATTACAGTAGGTAAGCCATCATCTGTGTAAGCCCACATGCTCCCCCCGAAGCTGTACACCACAGGACTAAGCATAAAAATTACAATTTCCAACTACCAAAACAAAGTCAAATCCACAGAGAAAAGGATTATTGCCAGTGTCGTGACAGTTTAAGTGATAACTGCATTTGTTCCTTTTAACTGCAATTTTGGAAAGAGTAATAGTACTTTGGGTGTTAGCCATTTTATCTGATGAACTATAAGCAAGAAATGTTTTTAAGTAAATCATCTATGTTTAGAAATAGTCTATGAATCGTCTATGAGCTCCAGGTCATTCTCATTCCTAAACTATAATACACAACATGATGAGACAGAGCTAAAACTGCACTGGGATCATGGGAAGATGTGAATCTGAGATGCACGGAGGTGGTGACAGGACAGAGGGGAGAGGTTCATGACATTTTACAATTTCTAAAACTCTGTATAAACAGGCAATATGTCATATAATCACTGCTCCCAGACCTGTCCAAGCTTTGTCCTTACACCTTATTGTTCCCACGATCTATAAAGTGAATCTGTCCCTGCAGCTACTAAAACGAGAACAAGGACTGTAGCAAATAATGTTACACACGATTAAACGCATCAGCCACAGTGAGCCTATTAAAAGGTAAATCAAAGCAAGTCATTCCGCTGCCCAAAAGCCTCCAGTCCAGTGGCGCCCATCACAGATTAAACGCCACATGAACCACAAGACCCCATGTGATCTGTATGCGGCCCCCTCCCACACTCACAGTGACCTCACAACCCTCCTGCTGCTGCTCCCAGCCTGCGTCTCCTCTCCTGCATCTCCACTCACAGTGACCTCACAACCTGACCAGCTGCGGCTCTGGCCCGTGTCTCCCCTCCCTGCGTCTCCCTCCCGCACCCCCACTCACAGGCATGGGCCTTTGCCTTTGCTTCCCTTCTACCCACTGCTCTTCCTCAGATCCTGCAGGTTTCTACTAAAGTCTTTTCTCAATCAGGCTTTCTTTTAACACCCATCTAACATGTCAAAGCAATCTATCAACCACAATAACTGCAGTCCCTTCCCTGCTTTATTTTCCCCCTTTAATTCCTCCCCTTAACCCTTCCCACTAATGGTGTATGTCTCTGATTATTGGTTTTTCATTGTGTGTTTAGAACTTTACTACTGGCACTGAGGGCAATGCCTGTGGTCGCCATTCAGTAAGTGCTGCCGAATAGTTTATTAAATTACCTTGTAGAACTAAAAATAATGAGATAAATGGAGATTTACATAGAAGGAACAGTAAGTTTGGCATGAGCCTGATAAATCTATGCAGAGCTCACTTCTAATCATATAATGTATAAATCTACTGTTTAAAAGCAATCTCACAAAGGGATTTCCTGGCAATATGTAAGATTTCTGCCACAGCAACGTGTCTACATGCAATTTCTCAAAGTAGAGGAGACTCAGGGCAGAGGGCGCTCAGAATGCACCTCAGGTCGTGGGCTGCCCTCTGTCTCTGTAAGCACCATGCTGAGATCCCCACAGCAATCACTAGATGGCAGCATTGAGGCGAGCACATGGCAGATTCTCTGATAACCCACATAAGGATTATGACTTGAACTTTCAGAAATAACTTTTAAAAATAGGAACAGTAGAAGTTTTGCCCAGTGGTTGTTACTTGAGGTTTATACCATAAAAGAAGTTTCAGACATGATCACTGAGGGTATCTTAAGCAATGATAATTCTATCCAGATACATCATCTGAGATATTTCCATCTCAAAGTCCAATTTCCATTTCCTTCCCCTAAGACCGGTCTTTAATTTTTTTATAGGCCTTTATAAACTTGGAATTTTCTCAATTTTCTATTGAGGAACTCAAATCTACCTTTATGCTGTCTCTGATTTTAAACACTGGCATCCATGGACAGTTGTGAATCTCTTTTGTCCTCTGTGTATACAATTATCTCCGGCTAGTTCTTCCAAGAATGAACTGATAAATACATTCTGCATTTGGCATTTTAAAGATAGTAAGATACTTATAAAACAAATTATTAAGTATATGAATTTGAATTGTAGAAGAATGAGGATTAGAAATATATTGATGAATATAAAATACTTTGGACACCTCTTACCTGAGACATTAATTAATAGTGACAATTTAGAGCATATTCTAAGGCATAAAATTAAGTCCAAAATATCCAAAAGGCATTGCTACAGTCTCCACGTCCCCTCCAGTCTCAGGCTGCCACTGCACAGTGTTCAGAGGTGGGTCCGTGGAGAGCTAACGGGGCCTGGCAGCTCCATCTTCATAAACAGATTAGTGATGCCCTCATGGAAGTGGACTGGTTACTGCGGTTACATCACAGGAGTTCAGGCCCCTTTCCTTTCACTCTCTGTGCCCACTCCACCTTCCATCCTTCCACCACTTAAGAAGGCCTTCAGCCAGCTCAGTCCCTCCACCTTGGACTTCCCAGCCACCAGAACCACAAGCTGATAAACTTTTTTTTTTAAAGTACCCAGTCTATGACATTTTTGTTATAGCAGCAAAAAATGGACTAAGACAGGAATATACAAAATTTATGTTCAACTATAATTACTGCAACTCATTTTTTAAAAATGACATACCACAAAAGGACATACATTATACAATTCCATTTATAGAAGGTATGAAAACAAACAAATTCATAGAGACAGAGAACAGAAAAGAGGTTTCCAGAGGGAGGGAAAGGGAAAAGTGGTAAATTACTGTTTAGTGGGTACAGAGTTTGTTTTAGACGATTTTTTTAAAGTTCTGAAAATGGGACAGTGGTGATGGCTTTACAAGAGTGTGAATGCATCTAATGCCCCTGAACTATACACTAAAAAATGGTTAAAATGGCAAATTGGATACTATCTAAATTTTATCACCAAAAAAATGAACAAAATCGAGTGGTACTGATTTTTTATATTCTCCCAAGTCAGATGACCTAATAGGTCAGAATGAAAAGCAACTACTGCAATTTGTCCTCTCCTTGAAATCTACATCTTAATGGTGCCTGTGCAACCTTCTCAATATGTTAATCTTATGTGCAGTAACTAGACATAAAAATAAGTTGCACCTTCCCCCCAAAATGAAAAAAGGCAGTATTCACGTTCATTTTCAAACCATTTACAAGTGTCAGTCAATACAAACCAAAACCCACACGAAAAAAGAACCAATTCGGTATCGTTCACATTACCCACCAACACATCAAAATATTCAAAAGAAAGCCTTTTGAGAGAATATTTACACAACTATTTACTTCCAGTATTTAAGGGAAACAAATGGGCACACGGAGTTCACTCTGAGAAATCCAGACTTTGCTGAGAAAGCTGAACGTCCTAAAACCTTCGATTCTCTTCCAGTCTGGGTCAGCCCCTCCACCTTGGTTTTACCAAATTCTTCATTCCTTGGATTAGCTCATGCTCCTCCCAAATCCTTTCTGACTGAGTAGAATTTCAGGCTTCTTCATCTCTTCCAGAAAAGCAGTTTCAGGTCTATCACTCTAGACCTCCTAAGTGCCATGCATACAATATGTACTACATAAGAATTTGTTGAAATTAAGTACAACAAAACCATGTTTAGCTCCAAATAAGTTTACCAGTTACTTCCTGAAAGCTTTCCCTCCCAGACCCTATAATCTTCAGGGAAACTGTGCTGAGGTGTGATGTGAACTCTGAATTCGTCAGCACCCTTCAAGCGCTCTGCGGCTGCTTACTAAATATTTTTAGGATAATCTTTTCCCGAAAAGCATGTAATTGCAAAAGATACACAATAGGCTCGGCACCTGTGGCTCAAGCGGCTAAGGCGCCAGCCACATACACCTAAGGTGGCGGGTTCGAATCCCCAGCCCGGGCCTGCCAAACAACAATGATGGCTGCAACCAAAAAATGGCCAGGCGCTGTGGCAGGCGCCTGTAGTCCCAGCTACTTGGGAGGCTGAGGCAGGAGACTCTCTTGAGCCCAGGAGTTGGAGGTTGCTGTGAGCTGTGATGCCATGGCACTCTACCCAGGGGGATAGCTTGAGGCTCCAGCTCAAACAAAAAAAAAAAAAAAAAAAAAAGATACACAATAAAAACATGAATGGCCTCTAAAAGTCCATTTTCCATTATTTACAATGTATAATAAGAGAACCTATAATTTTAATCAGTTCCAACATAGCCCATTAGCCATTACAAAGCGGTAATGGGCACTAAATTGAATTCATTTGTATTATGATGAGTTCATTCCATGACTTCTCCAATCGGGCACAATAGTAAGATTATTGGTAAAAAGAAAATAAGTCAATGATATGATATAATGAGATCAGTAATGATCAATTTCAATTTGTACTTTAATTATGTCTGTAGATTACTGTAAATTTAGAAGAGAAGGCAATCATCTGTTAAGATACTGTAACAATCTTCTGTTTCCTAATCAGCAGTGACATCAAAATAACAATAATGCATATTTGCTGAATGTAAAGTTAGCTTCCCTTCACAAGACTAGCGGTTATTAGAAAGTCCTACTTCATGTTTATCAGTGACACACCATTTTCCTCAGTCATCCAAATAATGAACGACACTTTCCAATTATTATTGTTCTCTTTCCTTTATGGTCCTTTTCCTTCTGTTAAATACTTTATTTTATATGCCTACAGCTTCCCCCTAACTCAGAGTTACATCCCCAGATGCAATCTCCCACACAGACTGACTCCCTCTTCTACTCTTTCTACCTTGCTACAAGATCAATCCTCCTAAAACACTATTTTTACCCAGTCACTTGGCTGGCTCAAAACCTCGACAATAGATCCCAGCCGTCAACTCCGCAGCCACTGAGTCTGCAGGCCAAGCTCCCTCTCTTACTTGCCATCCTGTATCCCCATGGTACCAGCTTGTCTGCAGAGAGATTACTACAGGCTCTCTCTGCAGGTTATCTGATCCTGTCCCTCCAAGTCCCTCGATCCTGCAAGAATCACCTCTGTAGCATTTAAAGACAGATTGAGTTCTGCCATAATCGCACCACTTTGGGCAAGTTACTTAACCTCTTTAGTGTAAAATGGTATAGCATACCCACTTTTCAAGTCACAGTGAAGGTTAAATAAATAAAGTTACAGAAATACAACTCAAACATAAGAAACCCCTAATAAATACTGATTTCCTATATACTTTTTACAAAGCCATTATCTGTCTTTTACAAGTTTATTTTTATTAACTAATTACCACTTCTTAACTCAGGACAAGTTTTTGTTCTACTTTGACTTCCTAAAATAGGCAACGTGATTAAAATTTCCTGTGGACTAATAAATTTTCTACATATGGTATTTACATGGTGTGACAATCAAGTTGGCAAACTCATCCTAGAAAAAGCGCCACACACCTCATCACAGAGTATTACTAGGGTCACCTCTGAGATACTTCTCTGTGCACCAATGCCAGTGCCTACCTAGTCCACCATTCAAAGCAATTTTGGAACTCTCTGGAACAACCATCAAAGCTGTCATCATATTAACCCTGAAGTCCTGAATGTCATCAAAATGTCTTCAATATTTCCTTTATCTTCAGTTAAAGAAAAAAGTCATTGGAGGCCAGAAGAGGTGAGTAGGAAGAGTGTTCCAATACAGGTACTTGTTTACTGGCTAAAAACTCCCTTACAGACAGTGCTGTGTGAGCTGATGCACTGTCGTGATGCAAGAGCCGTGAGTCGTTAGCCAAGATTTTCAGTTAAAATTTTCCTGTTTCTCTACTGATGTTTACTTGGTCTGCTATGCTGCTGAGGTCCACAATTCTGATATACAATTCAATGAATTTTTGCAATGTTTTCATCAGTTCTGCTGGTTACTGGCTACCCTGACCTCTCTTCATCAGTGATACTTTTTCTCCCCTCAGAAAAACATTTAATCCATTTGTATAGTGCTGTTTTCTTCACAGCATTATCCCCATCTGCGTGGACTAACATGTCCTTCCTCGATTTCACTTCTACTTTTGCCAAGTTTAACAAGAAACTTATGAATGTTTGTTCGTTAGTCTAATTCAAGCTCCAAGATTCTTGCAACAGCACATAAAAACATGCAGCAACTACAACAAACACAACTCAGCAAGACACTGCCATGCCACGTGAACACGGCTATGAGACACGGATAACCCACGGCTATGACACCTCACCCAGCAACGAAAGCGATTCAGCAAGACACTGCCATGAACACGGCTGTGAGACACGGATAACCCACGGCTATGACACCTCACCCAGCAACGAACGCGATTCAGCAAGA
>NW_003852592.1:501873-517050 GCF_000181295.1 Otolemur garnettii | reverse complement strand
GATAACCCACGGCTATGACACCTCACCCAGCAACGAACGCGATTCAGCAAGACACTGCCATGAACACGGCTGTGAGACACGGATAACCCACGGCTCACCAAGTGCCATCAACATAAGGATGTGGTGGCGAGTTTGCTAATGTACTCAGACCTTGTACTTACACAACTGCATTAAGATTTTAAAAATCTTTTTTTACCCACACATTTAACAAACTGAATACCCACTTAAAAATTCTGTAGTCATATGTGAGTACAAGATCATTAGCAAAAGGATATTTCCTATACTAAAATGTATTTTAAAAGTGATAGTTTAGAAAAGCAAGATGCTCAACAGGGCTTTCATGCTCATTATTATAATTTTTTGTTTGTTTTTTTGAGACAGAGTCTCACTTTGTCACCCCCAGTAGAATACTGTGGCATCATAGCTCATAGCAACCTCAAACTTCACCTTAAGCAATCCTCTTGTCTCATTTTTATTTTTAGTAGCATTTTTAGTACGAGGTCTCGCTTTTGCTCAGGCTGGTCTCAAACTCATGAGGTGAAGTGATCCACCCACCTTGGCCTCCCAGAGTGCTACCATTACAAGCACGAGCCACTGCGCCCAACTCATCATTGTATTTTTAAAAGACTGCAATTGTAGGCATTTATTGCAACCAAACTAAGGTTTAAATACACTTCAACAAATTGGCAACCACCATCATTTTCTTCAAGACCTAACAAGAATAATTTTATCACTACATATCTGATAAGGTACAAAATGGAATCATGGTGTTTGAAACTAGAAGAGACCTTTAAGAACCACTGTACACCTCTCATTTTAACAAAGATAAAATTATTTTCAAAGGCTACACATGACCATAAAAGTGATTAAAAGTAGTATTCAAATTCAGGTAGGTATTGTGACTCCCAAGTTCATATAAATATATTATGCAGTTTCAACTCAGTCACTGAACTAAACAATCTTTAGGTAAATAATTATTTCCAAGACCAAAAAGAAAAAGAAAGAAAGCTTTATAAGTGGGCAATGTTGGGTTTTCATTATTGGTAAAGTAAATAATGACAATGTAACATAATACTGAGCAGAACTATTTATGTTTAGATGTTTAAAACTGAAACTGAGCAGAGGTTCTTCTGCCTTCTTCACAGAATAGCATTATTTATAGCAAAAAGAAATCCATCTTTTACCCCCCCTTCCCACACTCAGAGAATTACTCAGTAGAAAGAAAACAAACACAAAAATGGGAAATCTACGGCAGGTTTCAAATGTAACTAAAGGGGCAATAAGGCCTTTTATTTTAGCATAGTACCATCTCTGTAAACAAGTCAGGCAAAAACTGGTTTGCCTAAGAAACTACAAGACAGCACCCTGGAAGGGTCAAGAAGAGCAGAGGAAGGTTAAAATGCGGAGAAAGGCAGCCGGGGACCAATTCTGAGAGGGAAGGTAATCAAGAGACTGTTAAGAATTGCATAAGACTCAGTTTTAAAATTTTTCCGAGGTGACAATAAAAATCTTGAAACTTGAAGTCCACATAAAAAGCAGGTGAGTAATTTTTCAGCAATAAAAAAAAAAGCTGGAATAGGGCGGTGTTCAGTCTGGTTCTAGGTGGAACAGACTCACCCACAAAGCTAAGACAAAAAGCAAAAAGGAGGCACTGGGGACCGCGCCAGAAGCAAGCAAAATCCTGCAACCCGGAGCATCTGCATAGACTGTAGAGGAATGAAATGTCCCTACAGGGAACAGGGGCTTGTCAAAAGAGAAGCTCTCTCAGTTGTGAGCGGTATTTAGGCTGTAGCAGGAAATGCTTTTTTACCTACGAAGGGCATTCTGGAGTTCTAGGCCATCTGCAAGTAAGCAAAGAATACTTAATATATCTTAAGTCTGCTGGTTTGTGGGTTTTTTTTTTTTTTAGTTTTAATAGAAAAGCTTTATTGTTGATCCTAATTATAAAATTATGTTCTATTTTAGATAAAGGGAGAAAATACAGTAAAATTCTCTCGTAATCTTTCTCTTCTTAAATAGCTACTTAATTTATTGGATACTTAATTACTCACAAACATTATTCTATATGCTTTGTAGGTAGTAACACCTTCAGACTCACAACCACCCTATGGGATAGCAACTATTATCACCATTTTCCAGATGGGAAAAGATCCCTAGAAAGACTAATTACCCAAGGTCATAACGACAAGTGGAGGAGTCTAGACAGGAACCCAGACAGTCTGACCCAGAACCTGCACCCTTCTACCATCTCTTTTCAGTTTTTCTACACATAGATTAAGATCATACTAGAATGTATAATGTGCATTTTTTGTTAAATTTCTATTTCTGCATCAACAAATATAAGTCAACATCATCCTTCTAATGGCTATATAACATTTTACTATATGTTGTGAAATATACCAACCTTATATTGATAAACATTTAAATTACTTTTAAATTTTTATTATATGCAACATTGGCAATCAAACAGCCTTATAAATACATCTTTACTTTTTGGATTATTTTCTGAGGATATCTTGAACTAGAATTATCAGGTCAAAAAATGTGACTCTTTCTAAGATTTTTGATACATACTGCCAAAGTGGATTCAGAGAGGCTGACTTCCGCCAGCAATGTCTGTGCCAGCTATTAAGTTGTGGTCATTCTTCTAGACTCTGCTTTAGGATGCTGGGACCAGACACTGCACATTTCACTTCTCTGCTGGCTGGCTTCCATCTAGGCTTCACCTACAGGGAGCGCTACAGGAAGACCAGAACGTAAAGGTGAAAAAAGAACACATTTATTCCTTCCAGGCTGTCCCCTGTTCCTGCCAGTGCCACCCGAGCATTGGCCCTTTCCTAGTAGAAACAGTCATGTCCAGTCTTCAGCTTCTGTCAGCTCTCTCTAAACTAGACTTACCAAGCTCCCTCAAAAATACAGCCAGCAGCAGGGCAATGTGCCCTCTTTGGAGGTCTTAGGCCCTACTTTGTGGGACCCCTCACCCAAATCTTTGAAAGCAGCCAGGCAGTGGGCCCTCCTGACAGGTCTGAACCCAGCTCTGCAGCGCCCCCGCCAGCTGCCAACCTTTCTTTTGCTCCCTCAGCCGGATGGGAGCTGGGTCAGGACCTCTGTACTTCAGTGTCCCAGTGTCACAGCAGTCTCTCTACTAAAACATCTAATGTGGTTTCTGTTTAGTATCTAAATAATTTGGCATTCCCATTTATCTTCAGAATGTCAGTGTTATGGATTAAGTTGTAAACCTCTCCCCCCCCAATTCTTATGTTGAAGCCCCAACCTCCAATGTGACTGTATTCAGAGACACAGCCTTGAAGAAGGTATTTAAGGTTAAATAAGGTTACAGAGGGGGGCCCAAGCCAACAGGGCTGGATCCTCGTAGGAGTGCGCACAGGAAAGGTGACGTGAGGACACAGCAAGAAGGCGGCCTCCCTGAGAGGGGAAAGGCCTCACCAGAGACCAACCTCGCCAGCACGTGGCTTGGACGTCCATCTTCCAGAGCTATGAGGAAACAAGTTTCTGTTGTTTAATCTACCTAGTCTATGGGACTGCATTATGGCAGCCCAGCAGACATACAGTCAGCTATGATTTCACCTCATACTACTCTCATCTTCAATCTCCACATGCCATTATCCATAATATTCATTATGTATGAGGACACCAGCGTAGGTGCCAGAGAAATAAAGATGCAATGAAACTAACTTCCTGCTGCTGGTCTTAACAATCTAGTTGTAAAACAGGACATATGAATTAAAAGTAGACTGCAATACAAGGTACTGTGTGCTAAGGACAAAGGCAGTGAAAACAGCCCAGTTAAAGGCGCCCAAATGAACCTGATCAAGACAATGCTTTCCTAAACTGTGGAAGCCTAAGTGATTCAGAAAATATTCGGGTCTCATTTTTAAAGGGCTACATAAAGTTTTAATTAATAGGACAAAGCCTTCTTCTTTAGACATGAGTTCAACCAGTCTCATCAAACTCTGCAAAAGAATAAAAAGGCTCATTTTTCCCTTTAAAATCAGTGACACATTTTACAGTCTAGATACTCAACTTTATAAACAGTCTTAAAAACAAGAACCACAAATTTCAAGAGCCCACATTACCTTCTATAATTAAACAGACAGTAAATAAATAAAATCATACCTATTCTAGATATAACTATTTGCAATGATGATTAACAGTAAAACAGGGCTCGGCGCCTGTACTACAGTGGTTATGGCGCCGGCCACATACACCGAGGCTGGCGGGTTTGAATGGGCCCAGGCAAGATAAACAACAATGACAACTGCAACAAAAAATAGCCGGGCATTGTGGCGGGTGCCTGTAGTCCCTGCTAGTTGGGAAGCTGAGGCAAGAGAATCACTTAAGCCCAAGAGTTTGAGGTTGCTGTGAGCTGTGACGTTGTAGCACTCTACTCAGGGCAATACAGTGAGTCTCTGTCTCAAAAAAAAAAAAAAAAAAAAACCCAACCAAACAACAACAAAAAAAACAACAGTAAAAAACCAGCACTTCTACACGGCAGTGGAGTCACACAATGAACACCCTCCTTTCACTTAGCATAGTACATCTGAGATTCACTCGTGTTGGCGGCTATATCATGGTTTTTTTTTTTCTTCTTGCAGTTTTTGGCCGGGGCTGCGTTTGAACTTGCCACCACTGGTCTATGGGGCCGGTGGCACCCTTACTCCTTTGAGCCACAGGCACCACCTGGTTTATTCTTTTTGTTACTATTAACATTCCATTGTATGGACGGGTCACAGTCTGTTAATCTATTCCCAAGTCAGGACTATTCAAGTTGTTTCCAGATTTTGACTGTTATATATAAAGCCACTATAAATAGTCACATTTTTTAAAAAAATCAGTACTTTTAAAAGTCATCTACAGAGTCCCTTGAGAACATATGTATGTTCCTGAAGACCAACACAATTTTTCAACAAAAGCAATCTAATAATTTCAGGGAGCTACTAGTATTTATCTTTTCTACATTACCCTAATACTGCCCAGAAACACAAACACACACACTTCCACATGTGTGCATAGATACATATTAAAAACATACCTAAAAGTCAATATTACACCAAATTAAAATTTCTCCTTCAAATTTAAACATGCTTTGTCTAAGCACTACTTCCATAACAGTATAAACAAAGCCTCTGTGCTTAACAAGTCTGAAGCCTGAGGACAGCAGTTTCCAGTGGGATGAGGGCGGAGCACACAGTGACATCATGCTGGTGATGGCAATGCTTGGCCAGGAAGCCCCAGCAAGTGCAGACAGCACACACAATGAGCCATCAGGGAAGGAGGATGAAGCAGCCAGCTCCGTTTCACGCTGCACATTTTTGGCAGACACTCCGCTCCTTCTGCTGTTTTCCTAGCCAGCACATTTATCTATGTAATGTCACCAGACCTAGTAACGGAATGAGGTTGAAAGGAGGGGGAAAGGAGAAAGACTGTTGTACAGGCTGCCAGACCCCTCCGTACATGCTGTTATTATACAAAGGGTGTCTAGAAGGCCAACATGCCGCCCAGATGCGGATGCTGCAAGGAGACCCCTCACTCACACACACACACTCCACCCGAAGAACAACTGTGGAAAAACAAACTACCTTTGGAAAAAAGAAAAGCCTATAATTAAAGTCTTGTTTCAAGAGAAGCAAAGACTCCCTTCTGGAATTGATTTTAGTTCTTGGGGAAAGAGGGTAAAGAGTCTAAGCCTATGGGGAAATAACTTGTATTCTGGAAACAAAACAAAACACCCAACCTGGTCTGGTCCATGCCAACTGCAAGCATACACTACCACAGAAATAAACAAATAATGTTCCCAAGAAGCAAAAGCATCCTGTCAAATAACAATTACCTTACAAATACCTAACATACACCTAACACTCTGCCAAGAACTATGGAGAACAAAAATAAATTTAAGCAACAGTTCAGGTGCCCTAAAATTTTATAGTCTTGTCTTTCCTAGGAAAGTTGTCTGTTCTTACCACTCTTGTGAGTGGGTTTCTGGGAGGTAGGTGTCTATGTGTGTGTGTGCATACAAGTTCACATGTGTGTACACAATAGTAATACTGAAACCAAAACTGCAATTGGAACATAAAATCAGAACTCACAGCTCATAGAAACAGTCGAGTTTATCAGTTTCTACAGACAGATGCCCCAGCCCCGTAACACACTACACATTACACATAATGCGTTGTAAGTCACTACAGGTTGAGGACCCTTACTCGAAATGTTGAGAATCAGAAGCATTTCAATTTTTTTCAGATTCTGGAATATATTAATTATTCTCACTGGTTGAACATCTCAAATCTGAAAATCTGAAATCCAAAATTCTCTAATGTACATTTTCTTTAAGTGTCTTGTCATCACTCAAAAACCTTCAGATTTTGAAACTTTTTGGATTGGGGACACTCATATACCAAATATAATATACTGACAGACATACCAACTGGGAGTATGCATTTAACCCAAGAAACTGATCAATCTATTCTAAAACCAAATCAACCTAAAACCAAAACTGCTTTTTCAAGATAATACCATATCTCCCAAAATATCATCCATTCTTCCCCTAAGAATGTGCCATGAGATACACAGCAGAGGAGATACCGTGTGCTGGAACCTGGGGCTCTGGACGCCCTTACTCTGCCCTGACACTGTTCACACACACGAGGCAGCAGCCCCAGGCCAGGCAACACTCAGGATCTCTTCAGCTTAATTTAAATCAGCTAGTCAAGGATGCAGCCTGACGGATCAAACGCTAGCCCTAGAACTCCAACCACAGGGAAGTAACTCGCCTTGTCAGGCAGGGTTAGACATTTACAAAATGAAAATATCTGACATGATCATCTCTAACGTCTCTTTCAGGTCTTAATTCTAAAATTGTTAAGTATTGTAAACATGTAACAGGTCACGATCTAGTTAAAAGTAATCATGAAGGATAATCACACATGAATTAGGAAATAAATAATGAAGGACGGTCACTGGAGCAGAGAAGCTCCTCAGCGTGTGGACTGAGTTCCCCCCCGGGAGGCACCACGCCGAGCTCTTCAGGCCCCTGCACAGGCCTCTGATGCAGAGTGACTATCAGGGACCTGTGCAAGTGGACTCTGTGAGGACCGCTTTGCTTATCTGTGGTCTCGATGTCATGAAAGGTACGCACAGACCTTTTTTTTAACTAATCAGCTTTTGTTAGAGTTTGTGTATTCACTGTGCGGCCCAAGACAACTCTTATTGTTCTAATGTGCAGCAGAAAAGAAAAAAGGTTGGACACCCTTGCCAGAGCCTAGAGAAAGAGAGCTGAAGTTGAGACAGTTTCTGGCAGAACAGACACCTCTTCCAGGACTGGAAGGTTCATTAGGATTTTAATGGATAACTTTGCAACCACAAAAATAAATTCAAATTTCATGTATTCAGTATCTCTTTATCCTTATTTTATTGATAAGGAAAAGATAGTTAGCATTAAAACACACATTTTAAAATTCTTAGCCCAAAATACTCCTCTCTGCCCAATATAGTTGATTTATATAGAACCAGGCAAAGAATTAAAGATTAGGTAGAGTGTGAAACACAGCAGGTTTGATCTATAGACAGTGAATCACAAAGCTCTCCTCACTAGGATAACCTAAAGCTAACATTTTTAACTCCCCAAATCCTAAAGCTCAGTAAATGAAAATGAAACCCTGCCCATAAGTAATATTTGAATACTGTTCTTAAGGACAGTGCTATCTGGTAGAACTTTCTGTAAAGATAAGATGCTCCGTTATCAGTGCTGTCCAATATGGTAACCACCAGCCATATGTGAGCTAGCAGTTACTTGAAATGCGGCCAGTAGTTACTATTAATTTATTTTAACTTAAATTTTAAATAGCTACGTGTAGATAATGGCAATTACACTGATAAAGTTCTAACAGCTGGTATAGACGCAAGACATTTTTAAACTGCAATTTAAAAGTTGATGAATAAAGCATTACAAAAGATGAACACAGCAAATTTTCCCTTGAAAATCAATGTCTACGGTAAACGCTACAGTAAAGGACCTGCACATGAGCACCTGTGCAAGGCCGGCTCTCCCCCAAGTGCCTCACATCATACGTTACCCTTCACTTCTTAATATAATACTCTCGGGTTTTAGTTTGATCACTTGCTGAAAATACGAAGGCACTGCATGTAAGTAACTAGTTAAATAACTAAGGAAATCAGTTACTTGACTACATTGGGTCTCTTTCCTTGTTCATAAAATGGAGATAACAGTAGCTAGATCTGTCTTAATTAAATAAAATAAAATGGGACCGTAAAGTGACTTGAATTAAAACATAAAAAGGCACTGCTGTTACTTTATATAAAAACGAAATCTTAAAATAGTTTTAATGCTGTTACCTTGGGAAACTATTCATTTCTATGTCTACAGATACCTCTCAGAGATTTCTATTCAGGCAAAAATATTAATAAGCATAGTGATTAATGGCAGAATTTATCACTATTATTTTCAAAAACTAAAAAAGCATTAGGTGTGGAATGTGAATGTAGGTTCACCTGGAGCCTACTGTGGTTGCTTCTGGGTTCCCGTCCATCTATCAATCCCACCACAGGGACTAGGTTGGGTCAATCATCCTCCTGATTCATTCATTAAAAACCATGTGGACACCCACCATACGCTCCATCTGGTACTAGAACCAAAGACACACAGTAAACAAGATCAACGTCCATAAAACTGTGCAGATTATAATCTAACAGGAAAAAGACCAAAAAAAATTAGTAAAGAGATGGATCAAATAATCTTGGTTGCAACAAATACAACTGTGAAGCAAATAAACAAGGGGCTAAGAAGGAGACGGGAGCGGAGGAAAAGTTGCTTTAGAAAGAACAGAGAGGAGGGTGGCCTTGCAAAGCTAGAGAGGTAAATCATCGTCTACAGAAGAAACAGCACACACAATGGTCTCAAGAGGAGAAAGAGCTTGTGTGGTTACAGAACAGCAACCACAGCACAGATGTGGAAGAAAGGGCTAGTCCTTACAGGAAACCAGGGAGGCCTCCTATTTTTCTGGCTTCAATAGCAGTGAATTTACAGAGATGGAGAAAACTATTGGGGGGGGGGGGGAGGATGAAGAGCTCGTTTTGTTTAAATGAGGCCTGAATCAAGATGTTCAAGTGGGTCAGAGTGCCTGCTCCGGGACCTGCACATGTGTCCATGCTAAGCCAACAACAGTGCTTCTTGGGAGTTTTCTGAGCTTGGTTTACAAAGAAAATCCCTTTTTTCCTGTGGGCTCACTAAGGCAGAAGTATCAACATGACTGCTAAGACACCTGCACCATGACCCCAATCACTGGAGGGAACCCGTCTAGAACATAAGGCGATGTAATCAATTCATAGAGCAGAGATGAGAGGATATAATCTGAGTGATAATCTCAATCCCAGACCAGTTGTCCCCAAAGTTCCATTCCTATCACTCCTCATAGTTTGGTCTGATGCACAAACAAATCACCCTCTTTTCTCAAGAGTTTTAGTCACTTGCAACCCCAAACCTGACTAACCTATTCACTACATGCTAATTTAGATTCCATTTCCTTTTCTAAGTAAATCAGGATTGAGAAAAGACATCTACAGTTTTAAAAACTAAAAAGGGAAATAAATCCGTGACAAGAAAATTTATGTCCAGGATTATAAAAGCACAAATATCTTCCTTCTTAATTCCCTGGGGCCCAGGACTAACTGTGGGGGAGAACAGAAAAAAGTGAACAAACAACAAAAAAAAAATAACCCAATAAAAAAACAGGGAAAATATTTGAACAGACACTTCACCAGAGGAGATACAAGTAAGCATATGAAAAATGCTCCCTTGACTAATCATTAGATTAAGTACAAACTAAAAGCACAATGAAATTCCACTACATACCTATTAAAATGGCTTTTAAAAATGACAAGAGGAGATGTCAGTGAGGAATGGGACAGAATAAATGAAACTGCTGAGAAGAACGAGTAACAGTTCAGCCTCATGGAAACAGGATGGCAGCTTCTTAGAAAAGTTAAAGTAAAACTCATTCTCAGTACAACCCAGCAACACCTCTCCTAGGTTTATCACCCAAGTGAAATGAAAACCTATTGCCGTAGGCTAACAGCCCCCACAGACATGGGGCCCTAATTCTCAGAACTGTAAATGGTATCTGAGAAAGAGTCTTTGCAGATATGGCTAAATTAAGAGTTTTGTGATTGGCATACTATCCTGGGTCATCTAGGTGCCCTACGTGCCATCCTATTGTTTCTGGAGAAGCACAGGGAGAGGTGACACCCACAAAAAAGGCATGATGTAAAGGCCAAGGTGGAGACTGGAGTGATGCTGCCAGGAACCAAGACCTGCCAGGTGCCACCGGAGTCTGAAACTGCCCACAGAGGGAATGACCCATGCAGCACCTTGAGTTCAGCTCAGTAACAGTGATTTCAGACTTCTGATCCCACAACAGTGACAGAATAAATTTCTGAGGCTTTATACCTATCCAGATTAGAATGTGTTAAGTAGCCACAGGAAAAACCAAACATCTATGGCCACACAAAAACTCATATATAAATATTTACAGCAGCCTTATTCATAACTGCCAAAAACTGAAACCGTATGTTCCTCAATGGGGGGTGGTGATAAACTATGGTACATCCATATAACGGAATACTACTCAGCAATGGAAAATAACTACTGATACATACAACAACACAGATGGATCTCTAATTTGTTATGTTAAATGAAGGAAGCCAGACTGAAAAGGCTAAATGATTCCATTTATATGATAATCTGGAAAATGCAATACTAAATGAGAGTAAGAGCTCAGTGGTTTCCATGTGTTTGTGTGTGTGTGAGAGAGAGACTGACTGAAACTATAAAGGATACCATGAAGGAAGATTTTTGGAATGAATAGAACTTTTCTGTTTACTGAATGTGGTGATAGTAGCAGTTATACAACCCTATGCATTTATCAAAACTCATGAAGTGATACACAGGAAAGATACATATTACTGTATATAAATTTAAAAATAAATATAGCATCACAGGATAAACTGACTCTATCATTTTTGAATTTTAGAAAAATGAACATTAGAAAAATGTTCATTCCTTTATTCAAATGTTTTTAATAACCAGGTATGTGATTCCTCAGTGCTATCAGAACCAAGATTGTTAATTCTTCTGTGACTCTTCTTTCACTCAGAATTTCCTTGATATCTACTTATTTATTCACCTTAGTTACCACTCCCCCTTTTTTTTTTTTTTTTTTGAGACGGAGCCTCAAGCTATCCCCCTGTGTAGAATGCCGTGGCATTACAGCTCACAGCAACCTCCAACTCCTGGGCTCCAGCGAGTCTCCTGCCTCTGCCTCCCAAGTAGCTGGGACCATAGGCGCCCGCCACAACGCCTGGCTATTTTTTGGTTGCAGCCGTCATTGTTGTTTGGCGGGTCCGGGCTGGGGATTCGAACCTGCCACCTTAGGTGTACGTGGCTGGCACCTTAGCCAGTTGAGCTATAGGCGCCGAGCCACCACTCCACTTTTTAAAAGCTCAGTCCACTGGGTGTGTGGATATAAGACAAGGACAAAGGCAGGAGATAAACTGGGAGGCAAGAGCAGTGGCTCAGTCCAGAAGCCGCAGCAGCAGCAGAGGAATACAAGGCAGGTGGCGCTGACACACCCTGGAGCAGGGGCAGGGGCAGGGGCAGGGGCAGGGGCAGGGGCAGGAGCAGAGGAATACAAGGCAGGTGGCGCTGACACACCCTGGGGCAGGGGCAGGGGCAGGGGCAGGGGGCAGGGCTGGACAGACTCTACGAAGGGCCACACACTGAGTAGTTTAAGTTTTGCAGGTCACAGGTCTCTGCTACAACTACTCGACTGCTTCTGTACCCTGAAGGAAGCCACAGACAGTACAGAGATGACCAAGCATGGCTGTGCTCCACCAGAATCTGATTTATGAGCACATTAATACAAATCAAACCAACTTCCGGGCCCTAATTCTGTAAGCAGCTATTACAGACCATTCACAGTCACCTCTACCAATATTATATATACCCAGGGCCAAACACCATTTAAAAAAATCAGTTAAATGAACCCCATCTGTGGCTTGAGATTAAGGTACTACGCTATTTCTCAAAACACATACACGCACACAGAGAGAGAAATATCTCAAGCTACTGGGGGGGAGTTGTTGAGTTTTTTTTTTTTTTTTTGTGGGGAGGGTTGCTTTTGTTTTTTGAGACACAGTCTCCCTCTGTCATCTGAGCAGGAGTGTGGCAGTGTCATCATAGCTTACTTCAACCTCAAACTCCTGGGCTCTAGCAATCCTCCTGCCTCAGCCTCTCAAGAAGCTGGGACTACAGGCACCTTCCACAACACCCACCTGAATTCTTTATCATATATGTAGAGACCAGGTCTTGCTCTTGCTCAGGCTGTTTTTGAAACAAGTGATCCTCCCATTTTGGCCTTCCAAAGTGCTAGGATTACAGGTGTGAGCCCCGGCACCCAGCCAGCACCAGTTTTTAGAAGTTTACCATCACACACACAAAATTAATTCATCAAATATACTTCAATCCATTGCATGAGCGAGTGGGGGTGCGGAGGAGTCACATCAATAAGGACAGACAGTAGGGGGACATAAGAGAAGCAAGGAAAGTGAGAAAACAGAAAGGACAGCACGGAACAAAGAAGACAGCAGATGAGATCAGAGATGTTACACAATCAGAACAAGCAACCTCATACACAGGGTCAGGGAGACAGAAGCTGAAGCAGGAGCTGATGGAGTGTGTGTGCAATCCAATAACATACTTTGGTACGTTCAGTTATTAAATTCAGTTACACGTTCAGGTTTACATTAGGTCATCTTAGATTATAGGGTTAAGTCTAATTAACTGAGGAATCATTATTCATAATTCTTCAACAACTTCACATCCTTAAGCTTCCAGAAAATCTATTTAAAAGGGGGCAACCAGTGCATGGAGATATTAAGACAGAGAAGAGAATACTAGAATAGAATAGGATAAACTATCAAAGTCAGAGGTCTTTTACCAATGTCATCCACAAAAAATAATCAGAGCACGCAAATAAGGTGCCCAATGAGGTGAGGGCCATGGTCTCATGTCCCTTCCACACTGAAGAGAATCCTGACTTCCAAGCTGGCAGCCCTGAGCTGGAGTAAGCAGACCTGCAATCTACAGCCAGATCCCTTCAGCATACAGGAGCTCCGAGAAGTAGAGCAGGGAAGCCAGGAGGACAGATAAATCAGGAGGTCACAATACAAGAAATTTCTAGATACTACTATGATAGCATTTAATAGCAGATCCCACACAAAGTCTCCCTTGCCTTGAATTCAGAACATAAATTACTACCACTCACAAAACAATACTTGCCTGTGGCTAATACAAAGACATAAAAGACATACAACACTTCAAAAAGATTACAAGTTAGTGATCTAGAAAGCTTTCGCTGTCAACCCATAGCCCTCTGTACAGAGTTTTTTTTAGATGGGGTCTCACGACATTGCCCGGGCTGGTCCATCACTCTGACTCCTCCGCCTCAGCTTTCTGAGTCAGCTGGGATTACAGGCACATGCCACTGAGGACAGCTCTGTACAGTTTCGCAGACACATTTCAACTCCTGGTACATACTTGCAGCAGAGAAACAAGTAATTTTGAAAAGCATTAACTGTGCCTATAGTCCCAGCTACTTGGGAGGCTGAGGCAAGAGAATTGCTTAAGCCCAGGACTTTGAGGTTGCTGTGAGCTGTGATACCACTGCACTCTACTGAGGGCAACATAGCGAGACTCTGTCTGACTCAGGAAAAAAAAAAAAAAGACTGTTCTAAGTATTCAGGGTCTTTTGTGGTTCAAAACAAATTTTAAGACTTTTTATTTCTGTAAAGAATGTCACTGGTTTTTTGATAATAATTTTACTGAATCTACAGCCACTTGGGTAATATGGTCATTTTAACAGTATTAATTCTGATCCATGAGCCTGGGTTATCTTTCTAATTGTGCACTTAAGTTTTTTCATTAGTGTTTCATGGTTTTCCCTGTAAAGATCTTTCACTTCCTTGGTCACATTTATTCCTAGATTATTTTAGGGTTTTGGTAGGTATTGTAAAGGGATTATGTTCTTGATTTCTTTTTCTGCCAGTTCATTGTGGTACATAAAGATGTGATTTTGTTATATTGATTTTTGCATCCAGTAACTTCACTGGAACTAGTGTCAGTTCTAAGACATTTTGGTGGAGTCTTCACGTTTTTATATACAGCAGATCATGTTGTCTTCAAAGAAAGACAATGTAACATTCTCTTTTCCAATCTAGATACTTTTTATTTTTCTCTTTTGTGATGAGAAGTGTGTGGTTAGGACACTTCTACTATTATGATGAAAAACAATGGTGAAAGTAGACAATCTTATCTTAGAGGAAAGGCTTTAGTTGATATCAACTGTAAATTGTCATATATGGTCTTTATTATATTGAGGTACGTTCTTCCTATGCCTAATTTGTTGAGTTTTTATCATGAAGGGATGTTGAATTTTATCGAATGCTTTTTCTGCACCTAGTGAGATGATCACATATGGTTTTATCCTTCATTCTGCTGATGTATCACATTTATTGATATGCACATGATGAATCACCCTTTTGTCCCTGGGATAAATGTTATATGATCATCATGTATTATCTTTTTGATGTGTGGCTGATTTTGGTTTGCTAAAATTTTGTTGACGATTTTTGCATTTATCCAGGATTCTAGCCTGCAGTTTCTTTGTTCTTCTGTGTATGGAAGGGGGTGTTGTGTCCTTATTTCGTTTTTATATCAGGATAATGCTGGTCTCACAGAATGAGTTAGGAATAAGTCCCACATCTTCAATATTATGAAATAATTTGAGAAGAATTGGTGTTCTTCCTTATAGTCTGTTAGAATTTAGCAGGAAAGCCACCCATTCGTGAGCTTGTCTTTTTTGGGAGACTTTTTATTGATTCAATTTCATTACTTGTTATTGGGGGATCAAGTTTCCCATTTCTTCCTGGTTCAATTTTGGTAGATTATATGTATATAAGGATTTATTCATTTCAACTGATTTTCCAATTTATTAGTGTATAGTTGTTCTCAACTGCTAATAAACCTTTGTACTTCTCTGGTATAAGGTGTAATGTCTTTCTTTTCCTTTTTTTTTTTTTTTTTTT
>NW_003852592.1:492438-501853 GCF_000181295.1 Otolemur garnettii | reverse complement strand
CTATCATCCAAGCTGGAATGCCACAGCACAATCATAACTCACTGTACCCTCAAACTCCTGGGTTCAAGAGAAAAGATCCTCCAAGATCTAATTTTTTAATTTTTTTGTTTGTTTTTTTGTTTGTAGAGACAGAGTCTCACTATGTTGCCCACTCTCATCTTGAACTCCTAGCCTCCAGCAATACTCTTTGGCTTCCCAAAGTGCTAAGATAATAGGCAAGAGCCAACATGCCCAGCTACCTTTTTCTTATCTGATCTTATTTATTTGGGTTTTCTCTCTTCCTGGCTAGTCTAGCTGTCCATTTACAAGTTTTGTTTATCTTTTCAAAAGAAAAAAATAAACTTTTTGGATCAGGCACAGTGACTCACGCCTGCAATCTTAGCAATCTGGGAGGCCAAGGCAGGTGGATTGCTTGAGCTCAGGAGTTCAAGACCAGCCTGAGCAAAAGCGAGACCCCATCTCTAAAAATAGCCAAACACTGTGGTGGATGCCTGTAGTCCTCCTACTCAGGAGGCTCAGGTAAGAGGATCGCTTCAACCCAAAAGTTTGAGGTTGCTGTGAGCTACAATGCCAGAGCACTCTACTGAGGATGACAAAGTAAGACTGTCTCAAAGATAAATATTTTTTAAAAAATAAGACACCTTTTCACTTCATATATTCTTTTATTTTACTCTCTATTTTACTTATTTCTACTCCAACTTTTATTATATCTTTCCTTCTACTAATTTTGGGATTGATTTGTTCTTGCCTTTCTAGTACCTTGAGACTTACAGTTAGGTTGTTTACTTGAAATTTTCCTACTTTTTTGATGTATTTATTGCTATAAAATTCCCTCTTATCTCTGCCTTTACTGTATCCCAACAGTTCTGCTATGTTTCCATCTTCATTTGTTTCAAGACATTTTTTAATTTCCTTCTTATTTTCTTCATTAACCCAGAGCTCATTCAGGAGCATGTTGTTTAATTTCCATGCATTTATACAGCTGCCAAAGTTCCTTGCTTTACTGACTTCTAGTTTTATTCCATTGTGGTCTGAGAAGATACTTGATATGATTTTGATTTTATAAAATTTTGTTGAGATTTGTTTTGCAGCTTAACACTCAGTCTATCTGGGAGAATGTTACATATGTTACCGAGAAAAATCTGTATTCTGGAGCAGTTGGATGAAACAAATGCTGTGTAAATGTTAGTTAGGTCCATTTGGTTTGAAGTACAATTTATATCCAATGTTCCGTTTGTTGATATTCTGTCTGTATCTGTCCAATTCTGAGAGTTAGAGTACTAGAATCCTCAACTATCATCGAATTAGAGTTTCTTCCTTTAGATATATTTGCTTTATACAGAAGGTGCCAAAAATGTATATATATTTTAAGAAAAAAACTATATTAAAATTGTTAATACTCGGGCAGCACCTGTGGCTCAAAGGAGTAGGGTGCCAGCCCCATATACCAAAGGTGGTGGGTTCAAACCCAGCCCTGGCCAAAAACTGGAAAAAAAAAGTTTGTAATACTCAAATCATATTTGACTTCTGCAATTACAAGAGACACAATACACAACACAAAAGCTAACAAACATTATTGGTATATTATATAATACCGAGTATTAGAATTTTAATACAGGGTTTTCCATTCTTAAAATATGTATACAATTTTTGGCACCCTCCCTCTCTCTCTCTATATATATATGGGTGCTATTGTACCAAGTGTATAAAATGCCCAACTATTTCAAATTGCACACAAACTTTACGGACACCTCGTATATCTACAATTGTTATATCCTCTTGCTGTTTTGATCCCTTTATCATTATGTGACAACCTTGTCTCTTTTTACAGCCTCTTACCAAACACCTGTTCTATGTTCCTGATGTAAGTCTACCTTACCCTGCTTGCTTGGGGTTTCCATTCACATGGAATGTCTTTGTCCAACCCTTCACTTTTAGTCTATGTATCTTTACAGGTATGACAAGTTTCTTGTAAATAGCATATAGTTGGGTCATGTTTTTTTATTCATTCAGCCAGTCTCTCTTTTAAGTGGGAAATTTAATCCATTTACATTCAAAGTTAACACTGACAGATGAGGACGTCTTCCTGTCACTTTGTTAATTGTTTTATGTATTCTTGTTCCTTTCTTCCTGTTTTTCATTGCAGTTCTCTAAGGATATTTGAGTTATTTGCTTTTCTCATTTCATATCTGCTCTACTAGTTAGTTTTATACTTTTGTGCAATTTGATGATGGCAGATCCCCTCTCTTTGCTTCCAGATGTAGGACTCCCCTAAGCATTTCTTATAAGGCTGGTCTACGTGTGATAAATTCCCTGTTTCTGCTTATGGGGGAAAGTTTTGATGGGTATTCTATTTGGGCTGAGAGCACCCTGCTCCCAGCCTTTGGATGTATCATCTCATTCTCTCCTGATTTGTAAGGTTTCCACTGAGAAACTCACTGTTAGTCTGACATTAGTCGACTTTTAACAGTTTGGCTGCAATGTACCTTGAAAAAAACTTTTGGGAGTTGAATATTTTCAGGAATCTTGAGATTTCTGTATCTGAATGTCTATAGCTCTTGCAAAATTTAGGAGGTTTTCCCGTATTATTTCATTAAATAATAACCTCTTCTTATGGAACACCCAAAATTTAAAATTTGGTGTCTTCATTGCATCCCATATGTCACATAGGCTTCCTTCATTCTTATTTTTTTTTTTGTCTGATTGAATTATTTCAAAAGTTCTGTCTTCAAATTGAGAAATGCTAATCTATTATTGAAATTCTCAGTTATAGTTTTCATTTCATTCACCGATCCCCTCAGTTCTAGGATCTGTTTCTATTTTATGATATCTATTTCTTTGCTGAATTTCTCATTCAGATCATGAATTGTTTTTCTGATTTCTTTGCATCATTTACTTGTGTTCTCTTGTATATACCTCACTGTGCTGCTTCAATATTATTCTGAATAGGTTTTCAGACATGTTGTGCTTTTTCATAGGAATCTGTTTCTGAAGAATTACGTTCTTTCTTCTGGGGATATCACGTTTTCTTACTTTTGCATGTTTCTTGTGTCCTTACACTACTATCTGGACATCTGATTTAACATCATTGCTTCCACCTCTATGAACTGGCTTTCATAGGAAAAGACTTTTTCCTATAGTGTCGGTTGGAAGGGGCGCTTTGACTTGGATTCTGGGCAGGCACAGTAGTATAATCTCCCACAATTTCTTCATCTGTATTCAGCACCAGTGATGTATGTGAGTTTTTCAGTGGCTTAAGCTGTGGTTATTAAGAGAGGCTGTGGAAAGGTTTTGCTGCAGATGAGGACATCAGGTAGGCCAGTCCTCAGATACCAGTCAGCCAGGCATGCTGGTCCTTACATCCCAGCGTATGTGGTCACCAGTGGTAGCAGGTCTGGGCAGGCTGATCCCTGGATCTCCATGTGGCTTGCTCAGGTGCTGGCAGCAACAGAGGTAGGCCAAACAAGCAGATCCGTGAGGCCTTGGGCAGCATGGACAGTGTCCACAGTGGTGGTGACATGTTGGGGACTCTAGACCCCGAGCCTACAGAGTGCACGCAGATACCAGTGGCAGTAGGCACAGTGGGCTGATCCCCTGGCACCCAGATAACAAGTGTGGGCACTGGCAGCAGAGCAACAGGATGGGACTATCCATGGCCCTGCCGTCCCCCGCCAACGATGCGTATGAACCAGCTGTGGAATGTGGAGCAGACGAATGAGGTAAACCTGTCCCTAACCCCCAGGCATACCAGTCTCTAGGCCCCCCCAAAGAAACATGCAGGTGCACGGTGGTCCTGCTGCAGACAAGGTGGTGTCAGGGTTGCTGTCAGTGGCAATAGCTCCAGACAGGTGACTCTCAGGGTAGCATATGTTTCATCTCCCTTGGCCCCAGGGTGCTGCACTGCCCATTACCCAGGGTAAGCTGTAGGGCACTGCATAGATCAGAGTGCTAGGAACCCACCTGCACCACTGAGTCCAGCTAGGGTTGTAAAACGACAGGCTTCTCAGTCAACATGCGGAGGTATCAGTGGACATGGAGATGTAGAGGCTGTCACGCCCCAGGGCAAAGTGTAGTCTGGTGGGAGCTGGGCTCTCAAAATGGCTCCACACTGCAGTTGCTTGGATTTTGGAGGTGTGCCAATCTCAGCACAAATTCCCTCAGTGGAATAATGTCATCACATGGACCCCAGACAACTTCATAATCTAACCTCAGGGTCTGCGAAGGCCAAGGGGCTCTTCTGAGGCCAGATTACAGGAGTCCATGGAAGGGATATAGACTATTGGGGAATCTCTTACCTTCCACACTGAGGAGTTTCTAAGCCAATTCCAGTTGGGCCAGTCGTTTCACTTCCCTGCTGAATTCCAGACACTCAGACATGCTATTCAATATGTGATTATCTACTCGCTGTTTTGGTCCTTCTTTATGGAGGAGATAAGGGCTGGGTTCTTCTAGTCGCCCATCTTGAAACCCCTTAATTTCACTTCTCTCCATTATAATCCTATGGGACCACTGTACTGTATGTGGTACACTGTTGACTGAAATGTCATATATTCCAGTGCACACTATATATCGTTAAGTAGGATGGGAAAAAGTTAGGGTACAGAATAGTACATTAAGAGAGGCTACCAACTGTGAAGAAAAAGGGGAAAATGTATATATAAAATGACCACTTGTACATCTGATGAATCTCTTTGAAGGGTACAAAAGAAACTTATAAAATTAACTGCCTACCTGCCAATAGGAGAATCAGGTAGCTAGGGAAGTGAAGTTAGACGAATATACTTTCACAGAATATCCTTTCACTTTCACACTCTCAGGCTTTCTGAATTTTATTTACTGATGAATATATTATCTATTGAGAAAACACAATTGTTTAACCTTTAATACTCTTTTCTGGGTAATAAAGAACAAATATTGCCTTGAAAGAAGTAGCAAATGATACTTTTCCTCTGAGGCATCAAACATTTCTAGAACACATCTGAAAATCTGTTATCTCCTTTTAATCATCCACAGAGGCTATAAATTTTGAGAGGATAAAACATTCAGCCTCTAAGTTCAACAAGAGAGCTAAATAATACATTTTTAAAAAACTAATTTCTATCATCCCCCTTCCAGTTCAATTCTAAAAGCACTTTACATGTATCTTACAGACTACGGGGGCATCCTGGATCCAAAGATTAACAACACGTAGGATTTGATAAATGGTTTGACAGATGCAGGAAATAAATGCTAAAGAAGAACTCACTTCCTTTAATGCTTCCATTTTCATGAACTGCAGCATTTCACAGGAGGCAGCTGGATAAATGCTGAAGGGTGCCGGACCTGAGGAAACCTGACTTCCAGTTCCATTTGTTCCCTTCACTAACCACGTAATTCTGCATAAGTGAAACTTGATCACATCTTCTGGACTGTCTGCCTTACTACAAAACGTTACATCAAAACAAAATGTATGTGAACGCAAAGTTCTTTAACATGTGAAATACTTCACATGCATGATATTGCTACCCATATACAGTTTTAAGAAAAAAATGTTTTATTTCCCTTTTTTCACCTCCTCTAGGTTTGCCCTGCTTTGCTAAAGTTGAGAAACAAAAACTTTAAACTTTTATCAGTCTTCTTTCAAAGTTAATAAATTACGAAGCCAGCCTGCTTATAAAGCCTACAGAATAAGTGACATGTTTACTGGAATTTACATATATAAATTCCCTGAGAGAAGCAGGTATTCATCAGCAAACTAAAAGCTGGACCCTTGCGCAGCACATGAACCAATGCTTGTTACTCTTACAACAGAAAGTAATGAGAACAGGAAATGTAGGATGGCAGCAACAAGGGCAAACAGCCAATACAGAGTGGGCTTCACAGGCAACAGACAGCTGTGGCCGGCATGTGGTCACCTGTCAGCCTTCTTCATGATATGCCTTCTCAATGGTCTAAGTTTAAAGCTGCTTATTAAAATCGTGGCCTATTTTTATGGAATGAGAGGAATGTGTTACCTCTGCCACCACTGATGTGTTCCTCACACTGTAGAATTTTCAGATAAAACAAATCCTTTCTTTTGTTTTAAAAGGCAATAAATTAATAAACAAATAAATGTATCCTGCTGGCTTGGAGGTTACCCTATCAGACCTTTACCACTGACTCAAAGAAAGCACGCTATCAAGCATAAAAGCTGCTTAAAAATGACTTAAACATATAAAATGCAGCATCTACTGGGAAGGGTGGGTGCTTCAAAACCTAAAAGCTAGACATGTGATTTTTTATCACTATCCAATTAAACATTTATTATGTGCCTACAATGTTTTGCTTCTAGGCCTTTGTACATGCTGTTCCCTCTGCAGGAACCACTCTCCTTCCCACCGCACCCAGTTGCTTCCCCACCTCACTAACCTCACACATGTGACTTCCTCTAAAAAGACTTCCCTTACTTTCCCCTCCCCTTCGTGAGCTCTGTCTCACTCCCTCAGAGCACTTACCGCTGTGCTATACCGAGACTGTATCTCCTTCGCCTTCACCTAGGACTCATCATTGTCCTGGCACCTAGAAGATGCTCAATAGATACATGCAAAGCAGCCAGACACTGCGCTAAACAGGTGAGGGAACCAAGATGAAAACCAAGGTCCTAGGTTCACTAACAGGAGGCAGGTCAAAGCACTGTGAAATGGCTACGACAGAGGTTTATACAGGTATGTACAGGATGGAGGTCAAGAGAGTTCTCCAAGTCAGCCTATGAGCAGGATAACAAAGAGGGAAGAAATAAAAAGAAGATACAGCTAAACTAAATTTGTGAGGTTAAATAAGAGCAAGCTGATAAACAGAGAAGGGACGATCATTCCAAACAGAAGAAAAACGCAGGCTTGAGAGTGAATGACCAAGTCAGACCTGAGGAGCCATGGTGGTCCTCAGTCTTCAGCCCATCTCCATCTCCTGGAAGATGTACCGCCACACAGGGCAGGGCCCCCAACCCGGCATTTCAAACAGGTTTTCAGAGAACACTACTGGTGCCCGTCCAAAGCCCAAAGCTGGAGGACCACTGCCACTGGTACAGTGGAACACAGAGGGCATATGAAAAAGGAGCAGGAGGCGTGTTTGGAGCAAAGCAGGGACTGGACTACAAATCACATATACTGTACTGCAGAAGGATTTTAAGTAGAAGAATAAGCTTAAAAAAGAGGACGATAATAACAGCTAGCATTTGTAGAGTACTTACGCTCTAAACACTATTCTAAGGACTTTATGTATTCTGTACTGTCTAATACAGTAATTACTTGCCATAGGTAGCTATTTTAATTAGGTTATAATTAAATAAAATTAAGAATTCAGCTCTTCAGTCATTAGCCACATTTCAAGAGCTCCATAGCTACATGTGGCTATGGCTTCTAGAGAACAGTACAGAAAGACATTTCTATCATCACACAAAGGTTTATTACCCCTGATATCTATTAACTCATTAAATTCTCACAACTTTATTATAAGATAAGCACTGTATTATCCCCATTTTATAGATGGAACTGTAGCAAAGAATGATTAGGCAAATTAGCCAAGGTCATAAAACTAGTACTGCCAGCTGGGGAGCAAGCCCAGACCTGTCACCCTCGAGCTGTGTTCTCAGTCACTTCTTACCGAGACCTTTCTTGGCAGTAACATGGACTAGAGGAAGATGACACAGGAGAGGGGAAACCAATGAGGAAGCCGCTAAGATAATCAGTGGGGAAATGATGAGCACCTGCTCTGGGGGAGAAACGCCTGGAATAGAGAAGTTAACTGAGATGTGTAAAGAGTACACGAGAGGAGACTGGCAGTGGACTGGACTGGACCCAGAGATGGGCAAGGGAGGTGTGGAGGGTGATGCTGAAGCTTTTGTTTTAAGCATCAGAGTCAATAGCAATGCCTCTCACCAGAGGAAGAAATCAGAAGAGCAAGTTGAGGGACAGTAGTATATTCCACCTTAGGTCATCATGAATTTCAAGAGACTCTGACATAAAACACTGCACAGGGATATGCAAGTCCAGAGACAAGAAGTCTGGAATTAGATCTGAAATTAAGAGTCATCAGTATAGAGGACAGAGGTCAAAGATACGTCAGGAAGGGTGAAACAGCAAGAAACAGGTGACAAACAGAACCTTCCGGAATACTGATATCTAAGATATCTTTTGATAAGTCAATAACCTGATAAAATGTCAATAGATAAAATGTCAATAACCTGAAAAGGAATTACCAGGAAGATGGGAGAAGAGGAGGAGACACCTAAGGATCATCCCAGAGGTCAAGGGAGGACAGAAGGGCCAATAAATGCTATGTGCTGCTGAAAGGTCAGGAAACCGTCCACGAGCGCAGCTGCAAATAGTCCTCTACCACCCATGCCAGACTGCAGCAGATTCAGAAGGAACTGCCTCTTTTCAAGAAGTTTAAAAATGAAAGGAAGGAGAGGACATACAGAGAGAGAGGGATCTGCAGAGGCTTTTATGTTTGTTTTTATTCTGACTGGACAGACCTCTGCATGTTAAGAGTTAGGATAGGAGGAAGAAAGACGGGCCCACGGTTTGATGTTTGTTTGTTAAGTCTTCTCAAGTAATTCTAAAGTGGATTTCGCATCCAGAACAACTGCTTTATAAAGAACAGAGCCTTAGATTTATGTTATAGAATTAAAGAAAAAGTGACTGACATGAGAATAAGGAAGGAAAGTGGTGACAGAGGATCTAAACACTAAGTCACATATTTAAAGATGCCCAAATGGAAAAACTGGAAACCATTAAAGTACAGCATCACACTGACACCTAAAAATAACAATGTTCCTAAGAGTTCCCTTACAGATTCTAGAAAACTCAGGACTACAAATGCTTTATTATAGCCAGTGACTAAAAAAAGGAACCTAGACTCTACTGAGCTGAAAGAATTGAAAACCAACACTTAACAGCAGCTAGTCCAGGGCAACCACAGCTCACAATTCCTGGAGGAAAAAGCAGCCTACAGTGTAAGCCTGACAACACCCCCACAGAGAGAGAGCGGCCCATTCTGCACACCAGGTAAATAGCAGAAAAACCAACTATTTTCTTTCATGCTTTAAAAACACTTTTTAAAAATATAAATCTTTAAATAAAATAATATTTTAAAAATTAAAAAAAAATTAGCTGCCCCATTTTCTTTTTCCTGGGGGCAGGGGGCACTATTTGCTTTACTACTTCTTTGGGGGAAAAAATACCACACTTTTAGTGAATGACGAGAAACATTTTACAGGAGTAGTAGGCTTTTGTTTTTAATATCTATTATGCCATGAATTCATAGGGAAAAGCTCCCAGTAGCTCAGGGAAGCAGGCACCTTGCCACTGAATGTGACAAAGCGTTGCATGACTATTATGCCATGAATTCATGGGGAACAGGTCCCAGCACCTTATATCACTGTTACCTGGGGTCTGTT
>NW_003852592.1:479526-491436 GCF_000181295.1 Otolemur garnettii | reverse complement strand
GGTCCCAGCACCTTATATCACTGTTACATGGAGTCTTTGGTTATCCTGTGCTATGCTATACACCTGTTATGCCATGAATTCATGGGGAAGAAATAAGTTCCAGCACCTAATGTCGCGGTTCCATTCTTTTCCTGTGTGCTTCTCATATGCCCATTATGCCACGAATTCACAGGAAATGGGTTGGTTCTCACAAAGTGAGCTTCTCTGGGTGGAGCAGGCTGGCGCTTCAGCTGAACCCAGGTCCCTTTCTCTGTGGCTTCCTTCTTTTTCTGATCATTTTCCTTCACACGTTTCAGGACGCTGTCTCGGCTCTTAGAGTGCTTAATATGCTCAATACAAACATGAATCCTCTTGGCAAGAATCTTGCCCTTAACTGGTTTGTTTAAACAATGCCAACAGCATGCTGGGTGACACTGTGGACTCTTCCAGTTTTGCACGGTAACCTCTGTGTGGCCTTTTTGAACAGTACCCATTCCCTTGCTGCCTACAGTATCACCTTTCTTGTAGATTCGCATATATGTGGCCAAAGGAACAACTCCATGTTTTCTAAAAGGCCTAGAGAACTCATATCAGGGGCCTCTCCCCTCTCCCTTTGGGTTTGTCATTTTGGTGAATTGCTGGAAGATGGCAGCTCTGGCCGAAAGACAGTGGCCCAATTTTCTTCTCAGTTATTTTACCTTACCAATTTATGCCAAAAATCTTTAAATTGTCCAATTATTTTACAAATACTTGTTCCCCAATCTTATCCTTTTCTTGCCACCAGTTTAACATACTAGCTAAGTTTCATGACAAAGGAGAAGTAATGCCGAGATGAACAGACAAAAGTGATTGACTGTGGGCTGCCTTCCCCGTACAGTTTAGTTACTGGCAGTATTACACATCTCTCAAAGTTCCTCCCAGACACTATGCACATACAACAGTAAGGCTAAACTGTACTCTCAGTCCACTCACAGTTAATGCCTTAACAAATATTACTTTAGTAATTAACCTCAGTCTTAAGAGTTTTAAATCCTAGCCAAGTACCCAAGTCACTCCAAGGTCATCTGTGTTGCAGACCTACTGAAATTAGAGTCCTCTCTGAGGTGAACAATTCTGTTCAAACTCAAGGAGTACTTTTTTTCCTACCACTAAGATAGCTCAAAATATTGTTCTAATATTTAGCTAAAAACATTAAGAAAACTTTCTCGATTCCTCTAATTTAGGCCATAAAAAAGCAGTCTTTTCCCAAAAACTTGTTTCAACTAACAAGTGTACAACTATTTTCAAACACTGAAATTAGTAGGTCTAAATATTTGTGGTTTACGAAACCACTAACATTGTGTAGACCAGGGTTTATTCTAGAGATTCCATTAAGGAGGAGGGTTCTAACTTAGCTATTTTATGTCCACTGCTCTGTAACACCATAAAGCACAACTACAGCACAATGAAAAAAAAGCACAGAACAGAGAAAAGTCCTGGCCAACCCCCCGAGATGTTGTAGCTTGTGTGATACTGGGCAAGACACTTCAAACTCTTTGGCTTTTAGTTTCCCTATTTGTGAAGTAAGATTAGAATCACTATGATCTAAGATTACTACTGACTGGCTCAAAATTCTATAAAATGCAAAAGATTCAATTTTTTTCTAATAATTTATACTTTGTAGGCATAGAATAACAACAAAATATATATCAATCCACACTACAGCCAGATTATTTTTTGTCTTTTTTTATTTGCTGGCAATTAGAAACTATTTTGACCCAGAATGATAGTCTGCAAATATCCATGGTATACTACCGTAATCCCTACACTTAATTTCAACCCTTAACAAAATAGTGCCACACAAAAAACTGTTTCTTCAGCTGTTTCCTAATGAAGCTGAAAGTAATTCTCTGGTTTTGAATTTAGAGTTATGTACAGGGCTGGTGAAAACCATCTGCTGGGAACTATGACTTTCCTGTCAGAGGAAAAAATCAGAGGAACAGCATTCATTTTCCCGGGAACCAGCTGCAGTTGAGTGAGGCCTAATCCTGCTCCAGATGGGAGGAGCAGACAGTGAAGTCGCTCCTGGTCTAACTCATGGGGGCAGATCCTTTGTAAAATGACCCCACCCCTGATCAGCCAACTGGTAAACAAGAAGGAAGCTCTCCATAATTCCTACAAGTAACATGTATTTGTTTCTTTTAAAAAAACTTTAAATCAGAGCATGCAAAGAATTCATTATTGTAATTTTATGAAATACAAACTAAGAACCAAGTCAAGGTAGAAAATATATTTTCTCCCAAATTTTATATGAAAAAAGAAAATTTAAAAAATATCAAGAAGACTCTTACAACCTCAAGAGGCGTAGGATAATTTTTTTCCCTAGAGTTGTCAAATGGTTCCTATTATGTATTTGCTTGCACAGTATTAAAGGTAAGCATAAAGCAAAAAAATTACTTGCTCATATGTCCAGGAAGAACTACATAAAAAATAGGCAGCAAGGATAAAAAGAAATTTAATGTATTTCACATTTCTTTACATTTATTTTTCCATTTTTTAATATGAAGCCATCAAAAAATGTGTTATAAAACAGTATTAAATACCTTTATAGAAATACAACATGATACCTATAAAACTGAACCATATAGAGTTGAGAACTCAATCAGAAAGCACACGTTAAAGCACTTGGAGCAGTGCCCAACACAGCATTAGCTTTAACAAATGTCAGCTATTAATAGGTTTCTATAAGCAACTGTTTACATTCTCTAGCCTACTGATAGAAGGCAAAGAAAAAAGAGGTCAAAAAGTTAGATCCCTTAAATCTCTGCTCCCAAAGCAATTTGTGGTATCTGGTATCTTCATTAATTTCTTCCCGTTATTTCATCAATTAGAAGTTAGGCCAAGAAAGAATAAAGTGTGAGCAAATTATAGGTATGACAAAAATGTCTTGGTTGTGTTTAAGTATAAGAAAAAGTGGTTGGGTGTGTAAATTTTGATTAGTAATGGTTCACCCAAGCCTGTGTAGCTCAAGTTCCCTTTCAGAGTGTGTCATGGGCTGAAAAGTACCACTCACAGGCTAACCAGAAGACCAAAAACTATCTGTACAGGTAATTGTATTTAAACAAATGTTCTATTACAAACATCTCTACCTGAGTTATTTTTAAATTTCCAGATTTTGAAAAAAATATGAATAAGTCTGCTTAAAGTCAACTCCTAACACATTTACAATTAATCCATCTCAATGACTTGTTAGTAAAACATGGTTATTTAGGCTCGGCGCCTATAGCTCAACCGGCTAAGGCGCCAGCCACGTACACCTAAGGTGGCGGGTTCGAATCCCCAGCCCGTACCCGCCAAACAACAATGACGGCTGCAACCAAAAAATAGCCGGGCGTTGTGGCGGGCGCCTGTGGTCCCAGCTACTTGGGAGGCGGAGGCAGGAGACTCGCTTGAGCCCAGGAGTTGGAGGTTGCTGTGAGCTGTAACGCCACGGCACTCTACCCAGGGCGACAGCTTGAGGCTCTGTCTCAAAAAAAAAAAAAAAAAAAAAAAAACATGGTTATTTAACTATCTTCTCAAAGCCCACCACATATGGAGTTACAAAAAAATGGCATAAATAATGATATAAACAATTTATTGATTAAATAACAGCATAAAAATATTGAGATCAACCACAATATTATCAAATTTCACACTTGATATTTTAAAATCTACATTATCATGTCACTGTATCATAAACATTTTACCTTTTGCTCTCAAAAGGTTTTTTGGTTTTTTCAAAGTGAACAATCATTCTGTTAAGCAGGCCACATGTTCCAGATTTTAATCGTGTGAACAATTATCACTCACTGCCTTTTTAACAAAGTATTCTAGCCAACAAGATGTCTGAAATTGCAATTACCAAGTTCACATTTACAATTCACTTATAAAATGCCACTGTTCTACATACAAAATGTGAAGCAATTTTATATAAAGACCATTCCCAGGCCAGGTGAAGTAGCTTATACCTGTAACCCTAGCACTCTGGGAGGCCAAAAAGGGAGGGTTGCTTGAGCTCAGGAGTTTGAGACCAGCCTGAGCAAGAATGAGACCCCCATCTCTACTAAAAACAGAAAAATTAGCCAGGCAAGGTGACATATGCCTGTAGTCTCAGCTACTCAGGAGGCTGAGGCAATAGGATTGTTTGAGGCCAGGAATGTAAGGTTGCTGTGAACTGTGAAGATGCCTCGAGACTCTAGCCTGGGCAACAGAGTGAGGCTCTGTCTAAAAGAAATAAAAATAAAAAACTAAATTCCTGTCAAAGCCCCACTTATTCTATTAAAGTGTCAATTCCAGTAAAAGCCAATAATTGAACTCTACTAAGAGTTTATTATATTGAGATATAATTTACAGTAGACAGCAAGAGATTTATCACTTGATCTTTCTGCTCCAAGTTACCCAGCTGGGTAATAACTTTAACAGTAACATTAATTGACAATGCCTTCTCTTCCTTTTCCAACGGAATGTTTCACTAACTTATAAATTCTGTTGTAAAATACTACTCTACAGAAAAACAAAACTTTAATAATTTGGCTGATTACTACGAAAGGGCATACTTATCTGGACAAGTAATATACAACACAATGTATATGTATACAAAGTAAACTTCTGGGCTCGGCACCCATAGGACAGTGGTTACAGCACCAGCCACATACACCGAGGGTGGCAGGTTTGAACCCAACCCAGGCCAGCTAAACAACTGCAACAAAAAAATAGCCAGGCATTGCAGAAGGCACCTTCAGTCTCAGCTAGTTGGGAGGCTGAGGCAAGAGAATCACCTAAGCCCAAGAGTTAGAGGTTGCTGTGAGCTGTGACACCATGGCACTCTATCGAGGGTGACATGAGTCTCAAAAAAAAAAAAAAAAGTAAATTTCTGTGTGTAAAATGAACCCAGAAGTTTGAAATCAAGGTGAAAATTATTCTTGAAAGGAACACGAGCCCTTTCAAGACTCGGTGTATAACTGGACCATCTCAAAAGTTAACAAGCCTCACCTAAGAAACATAATTATTTTCAAAGAATCATGATGCCTGTTAGGACAAAATATAGTTAATGTAAAAAAAAAAAGTTATATTTCATAAACTAAAGAAAGGTTTCATAAAAATGTATTTCCTATCTCTGTTCTGTCTTCCTTAACCCCCCACAGGACCTACGTTCTAAATGCACGTGTTCATGACAGGCATTCAAATGTTTGCTGAATAACTGTAAGAGAAGTAAATGCACAAATTACTTTATGGTAACATCTGTATTTCACAAAGAAAGAAATTTACAAGGAGAAAGTTGCTATTTAAACCAATTACACAATCCTCCTCACCCCACATTCAAGGAAAGCAATATTTGGGCCCAAATAAAGCCCTCTGTTAATAGCTATACAAATGATCAGAAAAACTTCAGTGATAAATGAAATGAAAACTAGTAACCACAGAAATGATTTAGCAAAATATCATGTAGGTGAAACTTTGTTTTTGTAACAGACCTCAGGCATACAAAACCATATTCATAACATCTTGGTTGGTTCCTAACACATTCTTATCACTGGTCCAAAGTCAGTTTTGAAATTCGTTCTGCAGAAGAGGAAAAAAAGGGACACAGTGAAAGGGTATGGGGGAAATGCAGCCTTTTACAATTAGGGGATGTGCTATGAAGTAACACCAAGGACAATGACAACTCTGTATGTGAGTGCAGTGATAGCCACTATACATCCCGACTCCCAAGAGGGAGTCAGCAGAGCTGTCAGGGAGTGTCTGGAGCCAGACTGCCCACATTCAAATCCCAGCTCTGTCACCTAACATTTGTGTGAGTTGGGCAAGCAACTAAATCTATTTTATGCATCAGTTTCTTCATCTGTACCTACTTTATTGCTGGTACTGTAATGTTAGTTGTATAAGGATTAAATAAGTTAATATACATACAGCATTAAAGTAATGCATGGCACATGGTAAATACTTAAGTTAAATAAATAAACTCACCACACACTGCCATATGTAAAGACTAGCCAAGAAATTTCCCTTTTATCCAAAAGTTTGGATAAAACTTTTAAATACAGTATCCCACAGATTTTCCTCACTTCTCGTCAATGTGAAAATAACATGCTGAAGTTCAAGGATCTTCACAAAAACTCCTCTTAAAAATATTTCTACACAGACAGCACGTGCTCCCCCAAAAAGAACAAAATCCTCTCAGCTGCTGAAAATTTAACACACATTTCTATAGATCTTCCCATTTTAATATTGCAAAAATAAATAAAGTTAGAACTGATAACAGGAAAAGGAGGCACTTGCTCAGGTCACTCAGAGTCCTTGAATTTCATCCCTTCTGACAGCTGATGGCCTGTCTCAGCTTTCCAGGGAAGATAAAGCCATTTCACTTCAGTTTAAAGCAGAGTGCCTGAATCACAGTAGAAGCTCAATAACTATGAGCTGACTTAACTAATGCCTAAAAGCGACTACTTCTGACCTACACCTTCCTTTCTCCATTACTGTCAAACTCTGGATAACTTTTTTTTTTTAAAGAACATCTAGGTTCATAAGAGTAAGCCATTAATTGTGCAGAGGAACTAATTGGGTAGTTAAAATATAATAAAAGATGCAAACATACAAGCTGATAGATGGAGGAATAATTCCTTACCCTGGAGTTCCCTGTATTATGATTCTGAATGTGAGGTTTTCATATCTCTGGGGAGTCACTCAGGAAATTCACTACTGAAAATAAGAACTCCATTTAAAAATATAGAACAGATCTCATCAACTCTAATCATGAAATTAGTTTCATATAGGATCAGTACACATAGAAAAGAAGTCTGTTTAAAGAATCTGGATTTTCCCACACATACGGCACAAATGTAGTTACTTCAATTAACACCACTATATAGTAAAACTACGTAACCAAAGCAAACTAGCAGATCTCAAACTTTTCTTAATGCAAAGGTGCTATGGAATGGCCTCAGCAAAGGTCCTCAGCTCAGTTGCAAAATAAGGACTGTTAGATCAGACGGTTCTCAAAGTCTCTTTCAAAAGTAAAACCCCAAGGGGTGGCGCCTGTGGCTCAGTGAGTAGGGTGCCAGCCCCATATCCCAAGGGTGGCGGGTTCAAACCTGGCCCCAGCCAAACTGCAACAGCAAAAAAAAAAAAGTAAAACCCCAGACTTGGATCTGGACTGTACCTGGATACCTCTTAAAAATGTGAACTGACATCTTACGTATGGCTAACACTTTTAAAAATTAAAACATATACTGGGTGGCGCCTGTGGCTCAAGGAGTAGGGCGCCGGCCCCATATACGGGGGGTGGCAGGTTCAAGCCCTGCCCAAAACTGCAGAAGAAAAAAAAAATTAAAACATATAATTCAAGCAAGGCAAATTATTATAAAAGCAAAAACCCAAGTGTTCTAATAAGAACTTATAATAGCCAATTCACAGGTCTGGCCCTGAATTGCTCTAACTCTAAATCATTCCTGTTAGATCATTTGATAAGAGTTGTAGGAATCCAATCATATTTTAACTTTAGACACAAGATCAACTTACAGATAAGAGTTCTTAAAGCACTAAACTACGATATAAAGCATCTTAGTTTCTTGTCCAGCTTTAACTTTTAAATATATACTCAATAAATTCTCAAATGCTATGAAACCATTTTATGAATAGGATTCTTAATTCATGGCACTATGGGAATCATTTTAAAGGCAATAACAGTACGATAATGTTTCTATTTTAAAGTTCATAGGGAAAACTGAACCCTAAAACATTTCTCTAAAAATTTCATCACAGAAAAATACTATTAGTTTTCGATTGTTATATAAAGAAAAATCTACAGATAGTTGATTCAGCCAGTGGGCTGTTAATGACTAGAACAAATCTCAAAGTTTTAAACGCATTCAATATTGACATTACAATCTTCTTGTCCTAGAAGTGGCCTCCATGATTTTAAGCAAAATGAAGATTACTTTACTAACCACTATATACTAAGGTGTGAAGTTACTTAAAGCACTACCACTCTCCAAAGAACTACAATTCAAGGAAAGCACTTGAATAAATGTACAGCCAGGACACTAGCTTGATGTAAAAAACCGCTACTTAACAAAATTTTCTTCATCCTCAAATATCTATTTAAGGGCTAAAATTTATTGATATACTTTCAACTGCATAAAGTAACAGCATCAAACACACAAAAGGGTAAAGTATACCATCACCTGTGCATCAAAATGCCCAACTCACCACAACTTTTCTAACACAGGATATTGCATTCCTGTCCCATGTAACTACAGCTGTCACAAAAGTAACACTCAGGACTTCATCATATGCAAAGGCTTAACACATGACAGAAAGTTAGAACACAAACACAGAAACAAGAACTGCTAAGTTTGCTTAGCTACTACCATGGGTCGTAAGAACGTCTCGTTCCCATCTAATGACAACCTGCACCAAAACTGAAAAAAAAAACACAGCTTCTCAGAATCATCTGCTTGTTTCAAATTCAAGTCTCCAGCATTAAGGTTAAAAGTTTTAAAGCTGTAAACCAGGTGCTGTGGTTCACACTTATAATCCCAGCACTTCGGAAGGCCGAGGCAGGAGGATTACTTGAAGCCAGGAGTTTGAAACCAGCGTGGGCAACATAGGGAAACTTTATGAAAAGTTTTTTTAGGAAAAAAATTTAAAGACTGGCCAGGTGTGGTAGTACACACCTGTAGTCCCAGCTACTAGGGAGGCTGAGGCAAAAGGATATTGCTTGAGCCCAGAAGTTCAAGGACACAGTGAGCTACGATCATGCTACTGCATTCCAGCCTGGGTAACAGAGCAAGACCCCGTCTCTTGGGAAAAAAAAAAAAGTTTTAAAGCTCCATGTCACCTTTCATTCTAATCTCAACACGTTCTTTTAAGTAGATTAACATCACCAATAAAAAACTCCACAAATGTCCCCAAACACAAAACTTGATTGCAACATCTATGTAACTTCCAAGACCTGGATTTGTAGCATCCTGAGTCATCAGCTCTGTAAACACAGATGCACACACCATTCTTACCTTATCCTTTTCATGAGGAAGAAGTGACACTGGAGGTAAACAGGAAAGAGACTCACAACTCTCTTTCCCATCTACACTGGTTGCCTTAGTGTTGAGCCGATAAAGAGGTCCATCTTTGAGGAGTCTGCCGTGGCCAACGGCGCGTTTGATAGCCAATCGTAACTGCTGGTGAAAGCCAGAGGCAGCACTGCCTCCGAATGATGCAGACACATCCTTCTGACCTTTCAAAAAACGTTCAATACTTTTCAAAGTTGAGCCACCGGACTCTGCCAAGCCATCAACTGCCCGCTTGATCAGTTTGTTCCAATCCACATTTTGTTTATTATCCAATTTTCCATGGTTTCGAGGCTTAGGAAGTGCTATTCGCCCAGGATTATCAGGATCTTTGTAGGAATTGAGTCCTTTATTTGAAACTTTTAAAATTGTTCCATCTTTAACACTCAACTCCAATTGTTCTAAAACAGTTTTCCGATCCAAGCCATGGGATGAAGACACCGCATTGCATATCCTCTCTTCTGAAGGACGCTGTTTCTGCTTCTTCACTTTTTTGATGGCCTCCAAAATCCACTCAGTATACAGCGGGTTAGCGAGTTTTACCATGGTGAAGGATTCTGTCTATCCATAGAGTCGTTATCCCTTATCCTGATGCTGAGTAAGTTTTACACCATGGAAAACAAGATTCTCGGAGGCTGGGAACCAGTTAATCATAGCATACAAGTTTTCTGGCCTGAGTCCTTCCTCCTTTCACAAAACAGAATGCCTCCCCACTTTTACTTTGGAAACCAAAACAACCTGTTATTTGAAATGTCTTCAAACTTTCCAACAAATTTCTCAGTAGCACCACACATGGGTCTCTTCATAAGGTTGTAAAAACTTAAGAATATCTCATTCCCAGCTTCAGAGCAGAGAAACGTGCATCTTATGCCTAAAAAACAATTAAAACAAGATTAGTTTTCTATCAAAGCCCATTTTGAAAACAAGCAATCTAATCTTTTAAAGCAACCAAGTAGCAGGTGTATTTTGGGCATCCATAAGAGTTTTAACACATTTCTATTAACATTCCAAAACAAGCATGTACGTAAAACAGTAGAATAAAAAAGAGAAAATAAAAAGACGAGTAAACGGGATACAATGAAGAAACAAGAGGAAATGGTCTATGAATGACCTTAAACTACAACTAACCAGAGAGAGGGATGCTGGCTATTCTGTACTCCACAATCTCTGCTCACCAGGCTATGAATTTCAACTCTTCCTTGACATCTTTCCCCAAGAAACTATTCAGCACTTCAACAAGTATCTGGATTAGTAGAAAGAATCCTGCAATGAAAGTAAGAGTGAATCTTCCATCTTTCAAAATTCCAGACATGCAGAGTGGATAAAAACATTCAATTAGATAGTTTTCTCAGTCAATGACTGAGCGAATGTTAATTATTTCACATGCTAAAAGCAACAACAATTTACACAGACGTTTATAATTTAAATACAATATTACCATATGTATTCAAAACAGAAGTAAAATTAACATTGAAAATAGCCTAACATGTAAGTGCTTCAAGTATTTTAAAATAATTCAATTTCAAGAAGTACATGCTGACAGCTTCTCCTAACTCAAACTAAGACATTAATGTCCATATACTTGAGGGGGTAACAACTCACAAATTGTGCATCAACAAACTATGCACAGAGAAATTAGACATGAGAAAGGCCCGGAATCACTGGACACACCGCATCACACATACAGTACAGGGAAAAATGCATTCGCTATTTGTAAGTCTAAAGAGAAGTTGGTCTAATAAAGATATGAATTCAAGACTGCTGTCCTGAAAGGAACATTAATAAATAAAACAAGAACAGAAATATACTGCCTCTGTACATTAAACATTTTTTCATACAAAAAAATCTGGCAGGTACAAGTTTTTCTTAATAAAATAGTGAATTCTGAATCTAGATAATTCCTTTCGCCTCCAAAAATAAGTTTAAGTGTTTCTAGAACTTCTGCTCTTATTTTGGAATTATTTACATTACAATATAAACAATACTACAAAAAAAAATGGCTCCCACAGCAACTAAGTAGTGACATTAAAATCAAAAGAAAAACTGATACTAAGAGATACTACTATCAACTCTAATAGAAAAAGCTAAAGGAAACATTCACTTATTTGACTTTAAGGATTTATTTTAAAATTAGCTAACAATAAGCACCCTGAAGAGAACTAGGCTTCATTTGGGTGAGGGTCTCAAGAGGACAGAACTCGGAGTATGACACTCCATGAAGTTCACTTTATAGACATGAAGGCTGAACTAAACGAGGAGCTACACCCTGAGTTTGAAACGCTGGGGACGTCCTCACTCAGATTAAGCTCGCAGGTAAAAGAATGAATGACAGTTACGCATTGTCTTTCCGGCCGGGGTTTTCACCCAACCCCAGGTCTTCCGAAAGCAAAGCTCCCGCAGACTGGGAGCTCAACTCTCCAACTCCCACAGCGGCTGCAGAGGAGCGCAGCTCGCTCCCGACAGTCCCCTCCCGTCCCCATTCCCCACCCCTAAGCACATCTTCGCGCTCTCCGTTTAAAGAGCGAGAAACTTTAAAAACTTGAAGCGGGACAACCCTGCAGTTCGCCAACGGGTCGCTTCGCGGTTTCCATTCGGTGGAAACAGAACCCGAGCAGTAAGTTAACAATGAAATCACGTGAAGGAGTTGCGAGCGGGGTCCCCCGATTTCCAGCGGCTCCGAATCCCGAGCTGCAGGGGCCGGGGCGCCGCAGGCGCGCGGGGCCGGGGGCGGCCGGGGCGCCTGACAGGTCGGGCCGCTCCCGCCCGAAACCGCGGGGTTGACAGGCGGCCCGCGCCTCCCGCCCGCGCGGGGCTGACAGCCCGACAGACACACCGCCACACGTGC
>NW_003852592.1:445612-479095 GCF_000181295.1 Otolemur garnettii | reverse complement strand
CGGAGCGGGCTCGGAGCGGCTCGGCCTCGGGCTGGGCGGCCGGGGGCGGTCGGGGGAGGCCTCTCGGCTACTTACTGGGAAGAAAGAGAGCCGGGATCCCGGGGCCCCGGGCCGGACCGCGGAGATGCCCCAAACTGACACGGCCGCCATCTTGGAGACAGTGAGCTCCGGCCGGGGGGAGGGGCGGCGAGGCGGCGGAACAGCCGCGGGGGGAGGGGAAGCGTCGCGAGGGAACGGCTGCCTGGGGGAGGGAGCGGGAACAGCCTGGGCGGGAGTCGAGGGCGGGGGGAGGAGGAAGGGGAGCGCGGGAGGGGGGCGGCCGAGGAGCGGGAAGAGCGGGGCCGAGAGCCGGGAAAGGCCGGAGGGCGGGGCGGGGCGGCAGGGAAGAGCCGGCCGGCGGGGTCACGTGGGGCCGGTACAAAAAGCCAAAGCCAGAGTGGGAGGAGGACTCGGTGGGGCTGGAGGCCGGCAAGTAGGGGCTTCTGTTCTCCTTTCTCACGCGTTTAGGTCGGGCAGACGCCAGGGACAGAAGGACGCGGCGTGCCCGGGTTACGCAGCTGGGGAAACTGAGGGCAGCGCATGGGTGGGGTGGCCGCAGTAGGCGCGGAAATCCGGTACCAGACAGGATGGGAACTCTCGGTGGCGTCTGTGTTTACAGTTAGAAGAGCCTCCCTCCCTCCCTCCCTCCCGGTCGTTTGCCTTCTCCCTCCTCGCGCCGGGACTGTCCGGCAGGCTGGGCGGGGTCGGGGGCGGGGGCGGCGAGGAAGTTGCTTCCTCCCTCACTGCTTCCTGCTGCCACCTGCATCCCAGGAGGCTCCCCCCAGCTGGAGAAAAGAGCAGGTGTGAGGCCGGGGAGGAACTGGGACCCTTCACCGCAGTGGCTTGGTGTCATCCTCGCTGAAACGGCTGAGAGGGTTGTTAGACCCTCCTATGGCCATTTTTATAGGACAGAGCACAGACACGGGTATGACTTGCATAAGGTCACGCAGCTAGACTGGGGGGCACATCTGATTTGAGGCCTAGGTCTGTTTCACTCCCAAGCCGGTCTTCTCGTGCCCTGTGCCGAATGCGCCTTTTCACGGCCTGTCCTCTGCTGGATGCTTGTATGTGTCTTTGTCCAGTGTTTCCTCTATCTGGTTTAAACTCTCAGGACAGACTTTTGAGTCATACTTTTTTTTTTCCTGTAGCGGAAATGCAGTAAATGACAATGAAAAGACACACTGAATGTTTCATAGCTGTACACGGAGGTGTATTCCTGCCATCCTGTATCTGCTTTGTACCCAAACTATCCTTCCCAGCGCCTCCCCGGTTTATGTCAGCTTTACCTTTTAAAGACCACCCTCTTCACCTACCTGCCTTAACTTTCTTGTTTTCTTGCTTTTCTGAACTTACGTGGTATTGATCATTTGCCCTATTCATTTTGCACTCAACGTGTCGTCTTTATATATGGTACATTTTATAAATACATTCCCAGATAAAAGCTCTTATTTAGGGTCCCTCCTTGCGTCACCATGGAAGCATAATATTATGCTGGTGAGTGAACATTTTGTTAAGCCTGTAAGAGACTAAGCCACCTCAAGCCTTATGTTACACTTTGGCCCCTCCTTCCTTACCTCAATATATTTCGTCTCTAATCCTTACCCTTATCGTTCTGTCCCATCGATTGTCTACTAAACTAGTCAACAACAACATAAAAACTTACTTTCAGGTGATATTGTAGCCAACTCAATATCCTGTCACTGATATAAATGTGGTGTGATGAGGTTTATTGGATAACTCTCCATCACCTCCTTTCAAGCTCCATCTCCAAATTAGTAAAGACACTTGGAGATACAAGATAATCTATTAGAAAGGATATCTTCTAATGGGCCCCATTTGTAGTGAAACAAATCCAAAGGGGGGGAGGCAAATTCTCTTTTAGAAGAATAGACATTTTATCTGTCCTCTTTTATTTTCCAAAGAGGGCAGATAAAATCATATTAATAAAATGAAGCTGAGCATGGTGGCTCCCACCTGTAACCCTAACACTTTGGGAGGCTGAGGCAGGAGGATTGCTTGAGCTCAGAAGTGCAAGACCAGCCTCAACAAGAGCAAAACCCATCTCTACTTGAACGTAGAAAAATTAGCCAGGCGTTGTGCCCTGTGCCTACAGTCTAGGCTACTCAGGAGGCTGTGACAGGAGTATAGCTGGAACCCAAGACTTTGAAGTTGCAGTGAGCTAGGATGACTCCTGTAGCCTGGGGAAACAGAGTGAGACTCTGTATCAGAAAAAAAAAAAAAAAAAGGAAAGGAAGAAAGAAAATGCATTCTTCATGGGAAACTATAGAGTGTGTGGTCTTCAGAAGAAAAGTACTTCAGAGACAAGCTGTGTTTGAGTTTGGATAATTTAAAGGAAAACTAGCCACAGCCCTCCCTGTGAAAGACCAAACTGGATAAAGCATACAGTAGCGAGAATTTAAAACAGTTTACAACGAAGCACAGTTCAGTGTTTCAAACAGCTTCCATAAAGAGTATCCACTTTACATTTGCATAACTAAATGGTACATTCAGGAGATCTTCTTGAAATAAAAATTTTGCAACAAAAACTAAAATCCACATGATTTGCAAGTTAAAAAACAATCTGTTTTCTGAAAGTACAGTTTGTCTAAACTCAATCTTTATTCAGAATTCAGGCCTGTAGTGCTGGCAGGTTACTTGTTTGTTTTCATATTTTCCTCTAGGAATCCCTGTCCTTTCAGTTGTACTTGGTAACTATGTTTTATATAGAGTCCAGGTCAGCCTACTAAAATCAGAAGATTACTCTGTTACAGTTTCAGCAAGAAAAATTTTTAGTCCATTTACATTTAATGTAATTACTGGTACATCTGGATTTATGCCTATCATCTTACTATTTATTTTCTCATGTCTCCCTCATTTTATGTCTTTTTTTCTTTTGAATTAATTGAAATATTTCAATTATACCATTAACTTATTAATTATACATTCTCTTGCTAGTTTTAGAGATGATAACATTTCTTCCTGAATTATTACCCTTCAATATTATTAATTTTACTACTTATCCAGGAATGCTAAGATATTAGGATACTGTACTATGCCTCCACTATCCCCCCCTTTTCATTTTATTGTTTTCATGGATTTTAATTGTATATATATTTTAAGCCACATAGATTTTATAATTATTGTTCTGTACAATCAATACTCATTTACATTTACCTACATACTTACCCTGTATATTGCTTTTCATTCCATTATACATTTCTGTGCTTCTGAAATTTTTTCTTCCATTTAAATAGTTCCTCTGTTTTAGAGCAGATCTACTGGTGATGAGTCTTTGTGAAGTTATTTGAGGTGTTTTCTTTTGGGGGGAGTGGCCTAAAAACTGATACTAACATGACTACCCTTATTATCTTCCCTAATTTTGCTAGGTATAGCATTCTAGTATGGCAAGTTTTTTCAGCAGTTTAAAGACATTTTTCCATTATCTTTTGGTTTCTGTGGATTTCATGGATTTTAATTGTATATGTATTATATATTTATTTTTATATAGAACTGTGTATATATATATAGTGTGTGTGTTTGTGTATATAATTTTGTGTGTGTGTGTGTGTATATATATATATATGAAGACTGTATCCTCGTAGGTCCTTGTTGCCTCCCTTTTACTTTTTTGAAAGTAATGTCTTAAAAAAGAAATAAAAACGGGGCAGTGCCTGTGGCTCAAAGGAGTAGGGCGCTGGCCCCATATACCAGAGAGAGGTGGTGGGTTCAAACCCAGCCCTGGCCAAAAACCAAAAAAAAATAAAAATAAAAACAAAAGCAATGTCTTTTTTCTCTGACTCTTTTTAAGATGTTTTTGTCCTTAGTTTGCAATAGGTTTTCTATAATGTGTCTGGATGTGTTTTTCTTTGTTTTCATTCCTCTTGGGTTCATGAGTGGAATGGGTACCACTCATGGAGTCCTTTGAAATTGTGGCTTGATATCTTTTAGGAAATTCTTGGTCACTACCTCTTCTCACCTCTCTTTTCCTTTTAGGATTTTAATTGTACAGTGTCAGAAATTTTCATCATATCTATTCTTCATATCTATTTCCTATCATCCTTTTCTCACTGTTTTCTCTCTTTGTGCGTAAGTCTGTATGTTTTCTATCTAACAACCTTTTAGACTCAATCGTGAGTTAATTTTGGCCAATGTATTTTAAAATTATATATGATTTAATTTGTATATAATTATATGTGATTTAAATTATATATTATATATGATTTTTAAAATAAATTCCAATTCATTAGGAGAAATTCTCCATCTTTTAATCTTTTTTCTCCACCTTTGCCTATATTTTCTTGAACATAACCATCCTAGCTATATTAATACTATTTCTCATTTTTACGATAGCTGGATCTTCTGTGGGTCTATTTTTACTGTATATTCTTTCCATTGTTTTGGGTCATTTTATTATTTTCTTATTTCTTGAGTAAGGTAGTAATTCTTTTTTTTTTCCTTCTCTCTTGAGCCATATGAATAGCCTCATAATTTTAAAAAGAATGCCACACATTAAGTATAAAAAATTATACATGCTGTAGGGTAGGGAACTTGTGGCCTCAAAGCCACATGTGGCCCTCCAGGTCCCCAGGTGCAGCCCCTCAACCAAATCTAAACTTCATAGAAAAAATCCCTTTATTAAAAGATTTATTCCGTAAAATTTGGATTTAGTAAAAAGGCTGCACTCAGCCAGGCACAGTGGCTCACACCTATAACCCGAGCACTCTGAGAGGCTGAGGTGGGTAGATTGCTTGAGTTCAGGAGTTTAAGACCAGCCTGAAACAGCAAGAGCCTGTCTCTACAAAAAATAGAAAAACTAGCTGGATGTTGTAGCACATACCTGTAGTCCCAGCTACTCAGGAGGCTGAAACTAGAGGATTGCTCAAGCCCAAGAGTTTGAGGTTGCTTGAGCTATGACTCCATGACACTCTACCCAGAGCAACAGAGTGAAACTCTGTCTCGAAAAAAATAAATTCAATTAAAAAAGAGATAAGCAATTTGGCCTTCCTTCTAAATAGAAAAATGTCCGAACAAGTCTTTGCCTGAGGTATCAAGATACTGCTTCCGGCACTGCCTGTGTATCAGAATCCCCTGAGTACTTTTTAATAAGTAAAGAATTTAGGATTCCACACCAGACCTACTGAATCTGAATGTGAGTGAAATGAATTTAACTCTGTATTTTTAAAAGCTCTCCAGGTAAGGACATTGCTCTCACCAGGACTGAGTAATGGGAACTGGGTTCCTCCCCTTTTAGAAAAAAAATATATTAAACAGTGTTTTTCAGACATTGGACAATAGACAGTGTAGGACAGTGATCAGTCGGATGAGAAAAGTAAACATGTTTGGCCATCTAACTTCCCCAGCCCGCTGCCTTGAGGTGGTTTTCAGACCATAGGACAGGGTGTAGGGGAGCCCAGCGCCCTGAAATATTGCTGACTTGAGGAGACAGATAGCATTCAGGGAGGCCAAGGTTGGTAAAACTTGCAGGATGGAGAACCAGGAAGAGGAAAGCTACACATATGGGGTTCCAGATAGTCACAGAGGGGTCTTCTTGACTCTTCGGATGAATATTGATTTGCACATATTTGAGAAGAAACAAATAGAAAAAAGAACCACCAAAAAAGGGGAGGCAAGACAATTCCTGGAGCTCCTGTAAGAATGGAAATAGTGCCCGTCTCACCCAGCCGTAATGAGAACATCTCTCAATACTTCAGACCTTCGTCCTCAGGAGAGCATTGTCTTAGTACTGGAAATGAATTCATCCTATGTTAAAGCAGATAGAAGAGTTGTGAAGAAATAATGGCTGAAAGAGTGCCAAATTTAATAAAAACTATAAACCCACAAATTCCAGTTCAATGAATACCAAGCAGAATAAAAAACTGTAACCATACCAAGGTACGTTGTAGTAATGTTGCTGGAAATCAATGAAAAACCTTCATATCAAGCAGAGAAAAAAGATAACACACACAAAAGAACAAAAGTAAGATTTGCATCAGACTTCTTGTTGGGAACTATGCATCCATGAAGAAAAGAAAATAGCTTCTGAAAGATTTAAAAAATCAACTTGGAATTTTTTACTCAGCAAAAATGTCTTTCAAAAAATGGAGGTGAAATAAAAGTTTTTTTAAACACATAGACAAAAAATCTGTGGCAATTTACTGCTGGCAAACCTGAACTGCCAGAAATACTGAAGAAATTTCTTCAGAAAAGAAAAGGAAAGGATATACCAGATTGGAATTTAGATTTATAATAGGTAGGACAAAAACTGTAATGTGAAATGTGTGGATAAGTATATAATCTTTTATTTTTAGTGTATATCATTATTTAAGGCAAATTAATAACTGCATTGTGGGGCTTAAAATTTCTGTAGAAATAAAATAGATAACGGGAGGGATATAGTTTGGGTATTTGGCCCCTTCAAATCCCATGTCGAAATCTCATCCCCAGTGTTAGAGATGGGGCCTGGTGAGGGGGTATTTGGGTCATGGGGGCAGATCCCTCATGAGTGGCTTCATGCCTCTTTTGAAATAGTGAGTTTTTTTTTTTTTTTTTTTTTTTGGGACAGAGCCTCAAGCTGTCCTCCTGGGTAGAGTGCCGTGGCATTACAGCTCACAGCAACCTCCAACTCCTGGGCTCAAGCGAGTCTCCTGCCTCAGCCTCCCAAGTAGCTGGGACCACAGGCGTCCGCCACAACGCCCGGCCATTTTTTGGTTGCAGCCGTCGTTGTTTTTTTGGCGGGTCCAGGCTGGGGATTCGAACCCACCACCTTAGGTGTACGTGGCTGGCGCCTTAGCCGGTTGAGCTATAGGCGCCGAGCCGAAATAGTGAGTTCTTGCTTTATTCTCAACACAAAAGAAAACAGGAAAAGAGGAAAAAAGGAGCTAAGAATAGATAAACAAATAGAAAACTATAGCATGATGCATTTAAACTCCACCACATTGAAAAGTATTAAATAGAAATGGCCCAAACGTCCAATTAAAAGTCAGAGATAGAAAGAACCAGTTATGTGCTGTCTACAGGAATACGTGTTAGGTAAAAGGATACAAATAGGTTAAAAGTTAAAGAATGGGGGCAGCGCCTGTTGCTCAGTGAGTAGGGCACCGGCCCCATATACCCAGGGCGGTGGGTTTGAACCTGCCCCGGCCAAACTGCAACAAAGAAATAGCCAGGTGTTGGGGCAGAAGCCTGTTGCTCAGTGAGTAGGGCACCGGCCCCATATACCCAGGGCGGTGGGTTTGAACCTTCCCCGGCCAAACTGCAACAAAGAAATAGCCAGGTGTTGGGGCAGGAGCCTGTGGTCCCAGCTCCTTGGGAGGCTGAGGCAGGAGACTCGCCAGGAGTTGGAGGTTGCTGTGAGCTGTGATGCTCCCCTATCCCAGGGGGATAGCTCGAGGCTCTGTCTCAAAAAAAAAAAAAAAGAAAGAAAGAAAGAAAATGAACAAACTGAAAGGATTTATATATACTACCTGATTTTAAGACTTACTGATATACTATCACATACGATCGTTGTGAGAATTTTTTAAGTTACCATGGTGACCACTAAAAACAGCTTGTGTTACACAGTACGCACACTGCGTTAATTCTTATCAATGTTGGTATTATTTGTAGTATTTTAATTTGCATTTTCTTTTTTTTTTTTCCTGCAGTGTTTGGCCAGGGCCATGTTTGAACCCACCACCTCTGGCGCCCGACTCCTTTGAGCCACAGGCGCTGCCAGTTTGCATTTTCTTGACTGCTCCTAAAGTTGCCCTTCTTTTTCCTCCAAGTGTTTGTTGCCCCCTTGAGTTTTCTGTGAACCTCTTTTTCTAGTCTTTTGCCTATTTTCTATTAGACTGCTTGTATTTTCTTAATTCTTCATATATTCCAGCTGCTGACGTGTGTCAGTCATATATGTTGGATATTATTTTCTCTAGTTTACAGCTTTTTTAAAAAAATTCTTTTTAGTTGTGTCTTTTGCTCAATGGAAGCTCTTAAGAAGTATCAATCCTTTATCTTGTCATTTGTGTGTTGATGGTGCACTTTTCTTGTTTCTAGTCTTATAAGGAATGCTTTCAAATTAAGGATAGAGTTTGCTATAGGTAGTTTGTTTTTTGAGACAAACTCTTGCCCTGTTGACCTGGGTAGAGTGTCTTGGCGTCTCAGCTCACAGCAACCTCAAACTCTTGGACTTAAGCGATTCTCTTGCCTCAGCCTCCCAAGTAGCTGGGGCCACAGGAGCCCGCCACAACCCTGGGCTATTTTTTTTAGAGAGGAGGTCTCACTCTGGCTCAGGCTGGTTTTGAACTTGCGAGCTCAGGCAGTCCACCTGCCTTGGCCTCCCAGAGTGCTAGGATTACAGGCGTGAGCCACCATGCCGAACCCTGACCTTTACTTTGTGTGTGTGTGTGTGTGTTTAAGTTTTTCAATGGATATTTAGCACATTTATTTTCACCTTTTCTAGTAGAATTTAACACTTCACTCAAGTATTGATATGTGGTATTTTTATTATTTTTAGATTCTAGACTTTTTTGAGCTTTTGTACCTCTATTTGTTAATAATCAACTCTAGAGAGTTCACAGAGAGAAGCTCCCATAACCTCCATGAGCTTTACCACCATCCCCTGAGTCCCCACTCTGGAGGATAATTTACTTCATGAATGCTTGATATTTTTAATACGTGATCACAATTTTCTTTTATTTATATAAATTTAAGCAATGCAAGTGCAGTTTTTTCCCTAATGGATATCCTGTAGAGTGGTAAAGGTTGGGCTTTTGGTGTAACCAGCCCCTGAATATTGTACATTGCACCCATTAGGTCATTTCTCATCCCTCACCCCTCCCCCACACTCCTACCCTTCTGGGGCTCCAGTGAAGTCCATAGTGGGGGTCTTGCACAGCAGCCCAGCCCCACTCCATTTTCTTCATAGGCACTGAGCAAGGCCTGAGGTGGTGGGAGAGGAGGACTGCTGTCCAGCATCATGACAACCAGTTGTCATGAGCCTCCTCTGACATGCAGGACTGTGGGTGGACACTCATCTGGGCACAAAAAGTCACACATTCTGGGCTCATTCTGCAAAGTCTGTCCTCAAACCTCTTCCACAAAGCTTGGTGTCAGCCATCTCCCGCCCAGTCATGGCAGTTCCAAACCACTGATCACCCAGTCCAGCCACTCGCCTTTGCCCAGGAGTGATGTAGGCTCTTAATCTCATCTGGATGTTGTGCACAGGGAGACACACTGCTTGATTCCCTCCTGCTGGGGTATTTTTCTGCTTCACTGTCCTGCAGGACAACTTCTGAGTGAGGCTACAACAGCACAAACAGCGTTAGTGAGCCTGGCTCAAAATACAGTAGAACCTCTGTAAGTTGACCACCAAGGACTGTAACAAGCTGGTCAACATACAGAAGGGGTCAACATGAGGAACTAGGCCTACTGTACTGATACATAAGTGTGGTGAATATCTGGTCTACAAAAATCAGGTCACGTTAAGAAGGTGGTCAGTGTAGGGAGATGGTCAGTGTAGGGAGGTGGTCAGTGTCGGGAGGTGGTCATGTGGGGAGGTGGTCAGTGTGGGGAGGTGGTCATGTGGGGAGGTGGTCAGTGTGGGGAGGTTCTACTGCAGTTATTCTTCACTTAACTGGACTGAGGGAATTCCCCATGAGGACTCAGTAATACTCACGGCTGAGCAGGGGCCAGAGTGCACCATGAGCAGACACACTGCAAACACGACCCATCTGCTTTTGAAGCCATTGTCTTCCAGGACATGCTCAGGCACATTCCCTGTCAGACATACCTGTTCCTTTTAATGATGACGTACCTGTGGGCAGAAGCGCTGGGATGGCTAATTGGATCAGCTGACACCTGATTCGTGTAAGGCAGCTTAGGTTCCCTGGTGCCCGAGTGTCTAACAGCCAGGTGTTCAATGTCTACAGAAGCCCAGTGCCAAGCCAAGAACGATTTCTCAAGAAAAAAAAAGTAACTGCTTTAAGAACCTAGGGCATTTTCAGCAAGCCTGGCATACTGCATGTTACTGCAGGGCTTCAGTGTGCTCTGATCTAAGGGTAGAGACAGGTCACTGGCTGCACATAGCTGGTCACTGTCCAGGCTCAGTTAGAGACCTCCCCGCAGTATAGGTCGTTTTTACACACAAGCCCTTCACGACCTGGCACCGGCTGCCTCCAGAGACCCATCTCCTATGCGCTGTTACATTCTCCCTAACACCACACGGAACTACTTGAGCATTTTAAAATGGATTTTAGAAGGATCAATGAAGTTCCTTGAGGAAAAAAAACACTCTAAATTAGTCTGCCAGCATCTATAAATCTTTGGTTAAGGAAAAAGAATTTTTAAGCAAAATGCCAATGGTTTTGTTTGATCTTTGGTAAAAGGATTTTTTTATTGTGAATCAATATTTACATATTTGCATATTTTAGATATGCAAATTTAAAATTACAATATTTGCATATTTTAGACGTGCAAATATAATACACAAATATATCAAATGTGTAATGTACAGAATAACAATACAATGACCATGCATGTGGCCATCTCCTTCCTTCCCCCCTCCCTCTCTCTTTCTCACTCTGGGGTTAATAATAGAATGTTACTATAACATTTTTCCTCTAGTTATACATCTCTTCCTTTCCCCTTCTCCCGCTTCCAAGTCACCACAGTCCTGTATTAATAATTTCCTTGACTTTCTTCATACCTTTCCCTCTGTTTGCGTTCCTGAACAAAATAACCTCTTGTTTATTTTTATTTGGGGGCTGCCAGTCCTAGTTCAGAATATTGTTTGTTTTTAGAAGGCAAGTAACAAGTAAAAACTCAGTTGTATAAAGAAAGGAGCTACTGTTGTGTGAGGGTCAATGGTGAGGTCATGAGCGAGGCTGGCCTCACAGGCTCACTGTGGCCGAGGCCTCAGGTAGGGCTGGAGCAGCTGAGATCCGCTGTTTGGTTTCTTTCTACCTGGAAGAAATGTTTAGGAAAGAAAGAGTTGCTTGTGGCCACCTCTCCTGCTCGTGACTAGATGAAAGCAGAGCCCTTCTGTGGGAGGAAGGGAGAAAGACAGAGAGAGAAGAGCAGAAATGTGTTGGCATATGGTCCAGCCAAGTGAAGGTTAGATAAGAATCATTGCCAAGCTCATCTGTCCTCAAGCTTAAAGGATGGTACGATGACGACGGGGATCCCGGAAATTATAGTGTCACGTTAATCTTTTGAACACAATGGATAGGTTGCCCTCCACACCTGCTGTGCAGCGTGTGGTCCAAGAATTGTCTCTCATGGTCTTTTTGTATTTCTTTTGCCCCTCCCCTATCTAGAATCTTCTGTTTATTCATATCATTCCTGGTTCTTGACTAAGTCTTTTTTTTTTTTTTAAGCGTGTGCATGTGTGTGTGTGTGTGTGAGAGAGAGAGAGAGCACACGTGATTCCTTTTTGAGGAAGGGGTACATGGGAGGCAACTGTGGGGGAATTTTTGAAAAGGTGAAAATATGTTTAATCTGTCTATATACATAAATGCTAAATGAGCAGGGTATGAAATAACATTCTATAAGAAAATGATTTTATTTCAGAATCTGAAAGGCAATGCTCTGTAGTCTTTTTGCTTTGAATGTTTCTAAGGAAAAATCCAAAACCATTCAGATTCCAAATTATAACCCTTTCTTTTTTTAACTTGTTCCTCCCTCCCCCAGAGAAGCTTGTAGAATCCTCTGTTGTTCCAAATGTTCTGAAAATTCATAATGATGGTGCCTTAGTACCGTGATGCAGGGTTGCCAGAAACCTTCAATTTAGAGAAGTCGCGGTATCTGGGAGTACAGTCAAGCCAGGGGCACCTGCGGAAAGGCTGAGTCTGTGGAGGCCGAGCTTCCCACTCCTCACAATAATGAAGCTGGGTGGGCGTCAGCAATGGTAAGACTTTGAGGAAAAGAAGCAACTGGAAAAAGACACTACTAGAAGATCCAGGCAGCCATGAAAATTGTTTCCACATTGTTTTGGAGCAGATGTTTTTAAAAAAAAGAAAGAAGAAGCCTTCCCTGACATTTGTGGTTTCTAGCCTTTTTGAGGCTTTCTGGCCTAAATGTTGATTCTTTGCATGGTCCAGAAAATCATCAGCTAAGAATTTTAGTTTAAAACGGACCAAATCTGCAGGAGGCTGCAGTGAGCTGTGCTCGTGCCACTGTACTCCAGACAGAGTGAGAATAAGATCCCGTCTCAAATGAATGGCTAATGAATGAAGTGGACCAGACCCATAGTGCTCCTGAAACCTGCTAGAGGAGGAGTGTACCCTCTTCTTAGACCTGGAAGGAATACGACAGAGAAGGATTGGCAAAGATGAGCTAACAACTTCAAATCACAAAAACCACAAATACACCATCACTAATCAAGACTCAGCAATACAAACAAATTAGCCCTATAGAGACTTGGGATATGGGCAATAATGGACAGATAAAATAGGAGGTTCTCAGTTAAACTTGAATCTTGGATAAGCAATGAATAAATTTTTAGTCTAACTGTGCCCTATGCAATATTTCAGACATACTTAGACTAAGAAACCATTATTTACCTGAAATTCAATTTTAACTTGGTACTCTGTATTTTTAATTGCTAAATATGTCAACTTTAGAGACAGACCATAAGGTAAATATAAGGTATTTAAGAAATAAAAGAAGGAATTGGAAAGATGTGTGATGAGCAGCAGAAATGACGAATAAGTCAGTGGTTCTCAACCTGTGGGTCTCGACCCACAGGAACTGTAGTAAAGGGCCGTGCCATTAGGAAGGGTGAGAACCACTGGACTAGGCAGATACAAATGAGAAGAAAACAGACCTTCTAGAAATGGAGCATATACAAATTAAAAATAAAAAGTAATGAAGTATTGGAGGTAAGTTTGCTGCTGCTGCCACTTACTTTGATAGGCACAAAAAGGCTGAATCGTTGGATGTATGGCGGGACAGACAGATGGACAGATACATGTTAAACAAGCATAATACAATGTTAACTACAGCATGTATGTGGTGATATATGGGTGTTTAGCATCACATTGTTTCATTTCATCTGTATTTTGAAAATCATAATAAAATTTGGGGGAAATAGAAAAGTTAAACAGCATAATGGAAAAAGTTTAAATACTGAACTAGAGACTGGAGGAATTTCAAAGAATGCAGCCTGAAAATAAAAGAGATAGAAGCTAAGGAAGACTGGTTTCTGTGGTCCGCTGTGTGTGTCGCCCACACATTCATGTTTGAAATCCTAGCCCCCAAGATGGAGGCGAGACGGATGGGATTAGTGCCCTTATAAAAGGGGCCCCAGAGAGGTGTTTCTCCTTCCCCTCCCACGTGAGGACAGACGGAGAACACAGCCATCTGTGAACCAGGACGGGGAACGGCAATGCTGCAGCCTTGATCTTGAACTTCCCAACCTCCAGAACTGTGAGAAATACATTTCCGCTGTTTCTAAGCTGTTTGGTGTGTGGTATTTTTGTTATGCAGACCAAGACACCAGTTATGTCCATAAAGTGAGAAGTTGCCACGTGTGTCCTGACAGAGTTGTCGGAGGAGGTGACAAAACCAGGGAGAGACAGAATTCAAAGCAAGGTTGGCTGAGGATCCCTGCTAACTAATGAAAGACAGACAGCAACTACCCAGAGATTTAGAGACTCTAGTAAACTCCAAGAAGGATGAATAAAAAGAAATTTGCTTTGCACTAGCAGAATTTCTAAAAGACGTGTTTTGCAAAGAAGGAAAATGGTCCTGGAAGAAAAGATCTGAGATGTGGGTAATTCTAAACAAATATAGGTTGTTACTAATGATGTTGGGCAGCGCCTGTGGCTCAAAGGAGTAAGGCGCTGGCCCCATATGCTGGAGGTGGCGGGTTCAAACCCAGTCCCGGCCAAAAACTGCAAAAAAAAAAAAAAAAAAATGGTGTTCCATTGGTGGGGTTGAGAAGCTAGCAAGTGCACCTTCTGTAGGTGAACAGATAAACAGATACATCCATTGTTCATTGTTCAGTAGTATAAATAAATGGGCTTTGCAATCCTTGAAAAAACACAGAGGAACCTTAAATGCATACTTCTAGGTTGAAAGTAGCCAATCTGAAAAGCTTATTCAGGTGCCATAAAGTCTGTGTGCAATTTAATATAGCGTGCAACTTAAACTTGCACTCGAACTTCATGGTCACCCTGTATATTCTGTGATTCCAACTAGATGACATCCTGGGAAAGACACAATCAAGAAGACAGTAAAAAGATCAGTGGCTGTCAGGGGGTTAGCAGGAAGGAGTGAACAGGCAGAGCACAGGATTTGAACATACTCTGTATGAAACTATAATTGTGGACACAGATCATCGTACACTTGTCCAAACATAGGACATACAACACCAAGAGTGAATCCTCGTGTCAACTGTGGGCCTTGGGTGATAATGATGTCACTGTAGGTTCATTGATTGTAACCACTCTGGTGGGGGCTGTTGATATCAGGGGGAAAACTATGAATGTGTAGGTCAAGGGGACTTTCTGCACCTTCTTCACAATTTCACTGTGAACCTAAAACTTTTTTTAAAAAAAAAAGTCTTTAAAAAAAAGCAAAAGAGAAAAAACTGGTTGGATCACAATAGTAATGTAAACCTAGAAGGGGGATATTGGCAGCACAGGATTATTTGGGATAAAGCCAAATATATAAATTATCTTTAAATTTTGTCAAGGCAGATGGTTAAAATTCCAAGAGTAAGTACTATGTGAAAACATTGACAATGCACATCTTTAAAACCAATGGACATCTTTTATTGAAAAAAATTCAGTTAATTCTCTTTTTGCAGATAAAGAAATAAATCCAAATATACAAGTAATCATAAATGTACATAGACTAAAATATAGTGGCTATGGGTTTTCACACTGGATGTATCTGCCCAGTTCTTTCTCTCCATCTTACTATACAGATGAGTCAGTCCCAGCCCCACAGAGGAGAGAGAGAGATCAGGGTGGAGGAGGGATTTCTACTCTCACTGAAACTCCTCCCTAATGGAAACCAGAAGTTACAGAAATCCAACAACTTTTACTACTCTTAGGTTCTAGATATAGTTCTCTCTATCCTTAGGTTATTTCATAAAATTCAGTAAGATGTGAACTCAAAAATGTTCTATAATCTGTGAAGCGTAAGAGTCAACCACATCCTTATAACATTTTCTTAGGAAAATATCAATATCCCTAGACAAGGGGGAAATGAAACTCTTGCCAAAAATAAAAGTAAAATTATGAATTTATATATACTTACTCCTTTATTCTATTTCTGCCAATTTTATCATTTTTACTAGATTAATTTCATCTTTACCATTTCTAAGATAGTCCTACCTATAAGAATAACATTTTCAACCATTAATCAAGAATACAAAAATGTCTTCTGATGTGTTTTTTGGGGAAAATACTATAGACCAGTGGTCCCCAACCTTTTCGGCCCCAGGGACTGGTTCTATGGAAGACAATTTTTCCGCTGACTGGGGGAGGGGTCGGGTGGAGGGTTGTTTGGGGATCATTCAAGTGCATCGTATTTGTTGTGCACTTTATTTCTATTATTATATTGCAATATATAATGAAATAGCTGTACAACTCACCATAATGCAGACTCACCGGGAGCCCTGGGCTTGTTTTCCTGCAACTCGATGGTCCCAGCACCAGCGTTACCACCTTTGCTCCATCTCAGATCATCAGGCATTAGATTCTAGACAACCCGGACTCCTCACGTGCTCATTTCCTTTTTTTTTTTTGAGACAGAGCCTCAAGCTGTCCCCCTGTGTAGAGTGCTATGGCATCACAGCTCACAGCAACCTCCAACTCCTGGGCTGGAGCAAGTCTCCTGCCTCCGCCTCCCAAGTAGCTGGGACTACAGGTGCCCACCACAACGCCCGGCTATTTTTTGGTTGCAGCCGTCGTTGTTTGGCGGGTCCGGGCTGGGGATTCGAACCCGCCACCTTAGGTGTACGTGGCTGGCGCCTTAGCCGGTTGAGCCACAGGCGCCGAGCCTCGTGCTCATTTCCTAATGAGCTTGGAAAGTTTAGCACCAACTGTGTGCCTCGCATAGTAATGAATGAGAATATTCGCCTCTTCCTTTGTTATTTTGAAGTATACGTGGAAATCAGTAGATGCCAAACACAGTCAGTTGCTACCCACTATCTGCTTTCTCCTTCATCCTTTGAGCAGAACTCAGTTCTACTGTGGACAGCAACGTGTGCCCTTGAGACGGCACACTCTAGTTTCTCCTGAATCTAGGGAGAAGCTCTTACTCCAGTGACATACAAGTGGAAGTAATTGGGTAGGACATGCAGGAAAGTTCTTCAAGAAGAGGAAAGGCCCTGACATACTTCCTTTGGCTTCTTGGACCTTCTTGCCTTCTGGAATGCAGATGTGAGGGCTGGAACTCCAGGAGCCATTTTGGACTAAGAAGCAATTTTGTGGAGGAAAGGGATAGGTTGAAGGTGGTGGCCCAGAAAGGTAAAAGAGCCTAGGTGCCTGATTATTGTGGGGCTACCTGCCTCTGAGCTTCCATCGCAGGAAAACCATAAACCTGTATCTTGTGTGACTCACGCAAGACACGCTCTAATCCCCATTAATGTGTGATGCGTCACAGTTAAGGGCAGAAACCCCGGAATCAGATAGATCTGAAGCTGAGTTACTGCTGTACCATTAGTGAGCCGTGTACTCTTGGGCAAGTCAGGTCACTTCCCTAAGCATCAATTTATCATCTGTAAAATAGGGAAAATTGATGACAGCCTACATGATGGGATAGTTGTAAGGATTAAATTAGATGAGGTGAAAAATGCTTAGTAGAATGCCTGGCGCAGATGAGCTATTCAGCGAATGTCAGGAGTCTGTTATTTTCAGATAAACATAGAGGCCAACAAAAGCCACATGTATCATAAAGACAAAGAAGAAATCAGTGATCTCCAGTCTCAGCTGAGCCCGTGGCACTTCCCGTTACTCTTTCTCTCTGTCCTTTGTCATCTAGCGTTCTCATCGCTCAAGGTCAGGGCAGAGTGCAGAGGCACCATCAGAGCTCACAGCAGCCTCTCATCTTCAGATTGGTAACACGAACTAGGACTATCACTACCATTCCTTTTGTTTGTTTAGAATGAGGCTCAAAGAGATTTAAGTATCTTATTATGGTTCAATCAGCTAAAATGTGACAATTGGGATTGGAACCTAGGTCTCTCTGAATGTAACTCATGTTATTTGCATTCTGTCGGTAGTTCCCCAAACTGCCGAGGCACCAGAATCATCTAGATACCTTAAAAAGTACAGATCCGTAGGTCCCACTCCAGACCTACCAAATCCTGATCTCTCGATGGAGGGCCCAGGAATCTGTATGCTGAGACTCCCTGGTGAATCTGAGCCAGCCAGGTGGGCATGGGGCACCCTACGCTGTGTCTCACCCTCACCTTCCTCAGCTCATCCCGCCTGGGTTCTAGTCTCACTCCTCAAATGAGATTGCTCCCAGAGACCTCTCCATGTCTAGATCCACTAAGTCGTATAATCTTTATTGTGCTTGGTTTCTTGACGGCACTTCACGAGCTGACCAGTCTCTGTCTTTGGTTTCCCGAGCTCCAGACTCCACTCTTGCCTTTTCTCCCTTCTCCTTGATCTTTCCTTCTCACTGTCTGTCTTCTCAACCTCTGGCCACAACCTGAACGTTGTACTCCCCCCACCCAGCCCCCTTGGTCTCTAACTGCACTCTCTTCTGGCCTTAAACACTGTGTGTGTGTTGGGGGGGGTGTGTGATCTCATCCACTCCCATAGGTCTAATTACCATTTATATAGGAAAGACTCCCAAACTGGTATTTCCAGCTCCTCTCTTGGCTGCCGATCTGATCTGTAAGTCCACACATGCGGAATCACCAGTTGAATGCCTTTTAGATCCCTTAACTCACCACGTCCATGCTATAACAACATGCTCCAGACTGGGAGGCTTAAACAACAGAGTTTTATTTTCTCCCAATTCTGGAGGCTGGAAGTCTGAGGTGAGGGTGCCAGCCAGGCTGGGTTCCGGGGAGGGCTCCTTCCCGGCCTGCAGACAGCCGCCTCCTCATTTGGGGCTCACGTGGCTTTTCTTCCATGAATGCTCTTCATTCGTGATGTCCTGTGGGATCGTGAAGTGTGTGCTGGACGCCTGGAGCCTGGGTCCATGTCCCAACCTGCCTCTCATGGTCTTGCTGCACCTGGGGACAGGCACTCAGCCTACTGCTCCCACCCCGGCACCACTGTCTCCTCTCCCTATCCCCTGTGACCACTGCCACCTCTGTCCCCAGTGGTGAGGTCTGGGCCATGGGCTGGGCTTCCTCCCACTGTGGCACCACAGGGCAGGGCACAGCAGTAGCTGGCAGGGCCATGGCACATTTAGGGGCAGCTCAGCAGGGACAAGGATTTTGTTTATCCCCATCCAGGTTCCCCACGTGGTCCTGGCCCAGAAGTAACAAGATTCCTGGGGGTCACTGTCTGCTGTATGTCAGGACTATGGGCCCTTGAGAAGGGGAGACATCTCCCTTAAAGTACAAAAGTGCCTGTCCCTCATTGGCAGAAGCTGGGAGACTACATCTCTGTGCCCAGCTATGAGGCAGGGGCCTGGGGCCTGTGCAGATCTGCATTCACCCTACACTCAGCTCTATGCCCAGAAGAGTGTGACCTCAAACAGAAAGTAAAAACACCCATGACAAGTTGGGAGAGAGAGAGCAGGGAGAAAGAAAAAGGAGTTTTTTCTACATTTTCGACAAGGGGTCGGGCATTTTTATTTCTTTATTTTAGAGACAGAGTCTTGCTCTGTCACCAGGACTAGAGTGCAGTGGTGTCATCATAGCTCACTGTAGCCTCTAACTCCTGGGCTCCTTCCACCCTTCCACCTCAGCCTCCTGAGTGGCAGGGACTACAGACATGTGCCACTATGCCCAGCACAATTTTTAATTTTTGTTTTTGTAAAGATAGAGTCTTGCCATGAACTCCTGGCTCCAAGTAATCTTCCCACCACAGCCTCCCAAAGTACTGGGATTACACGTGTGAGCCACTGTGCCTGGCCTGTATTTTTATTTTTACTGGACATGTACATAATATAAGTGCACATTACCCCCTCCTCTCTCAGTCAATGACACCAGCGATCCATTCACCAATGCCAAATCCAGGAGTTATCCCTGACTTTTCCTGCTCTTCTGTCCCAGCCCATCCTCGAGAACATACCAGTTCACTTTCTAGATATTTCTAGCATCTTCATTCCCAAATGCCATGGGCTGAGTTCAGATAACTAAAAAAATTTGAAATTATCCTATTTTTGACTAAGTCACCCATAAGAGCTTTTTTGATCATCAGATAAAAAAGAAAGAAACAAACAACCATTCACGCTTGTTCCATCATTTTAGGTGACCGGTTATGGGAATGACATCAGATGGGTGACCACGGGAGACAGTGTCTGGGAGACATTGTCTGAGAGCCAGGGAGCAGTCGGGACCTGCCAACATTCAGCTCAAACATTAAAAGGGAGCAAGAACAAAATCTGCTGAAGGATACCAATGACTTTTAACTGAGATAGAATTTTGTAGAATATCTATGGTATTTTTAAGTCTGCCGTTCATTAAATCTAACTAAACCCCAAACTTTCCTCCCCCAGCTGCAGGGCCCATGGAAGCTGTGTCAGGTAGGACACAACTTTCAGACTGTGGAAAGGCCACACGGCTGCCACAAATATTTGTGGGTGTTAGAGCGTCCTTTTATGTGCCAGCTGGCAAGCGGCTTGTGGGTGTGTCAGGCCGGCATGAGGGTATAAGGATTACAACCACCAGATCGCCCTGAGCGTGCCTCTAAAACATCGCTGTCTCTGTGTCCCTCAGCGGCAGGACACTCTCTGGGGATGCCTCAGTTGTCCCCAGCTAAAGCCCAGCCCACCCGGGGAGCTGGCAAGACCGCCCACCCTTGCCTTGCTGTGCCACCTTCTGCTGTCACTGTCACTCGCTGCCAGCGGTGCTGCGGTCAAGCCCATTTCCTTCCTGCCCTCCACCTTGCTATGCTTTCACCTGCCTCAGCAATCTGTCGGCTCCTTGGGTAGCGCTCAGCCCGCCGGGCTGAAGTCCTACTTCCAGTTTCATTTTATTTCATGCGCCTTTCACAGTCTCGACTCCACAGCAGCACCATGGATTACTTCACTCTGCACGACGTGTCTGAGACTTAAATATGGCTGCTGATCGCCTCCTCTTAAGTGAGGTTAGGCAGAGAGCCAGGGTCTGAACCCAAACAGCTGCTCCTGATCAGAGTCTGCGTTCCAGCAAGACTTCGTGCCCGCTGCAGGCCACAGTGGATTCTTGTCTGTTTGTTTACATTTAAGAATGGCTTGTCACAAAAGTCCCTTTCATCCTCTTCCTTCTTTTCTTTCCTTTTCTTCTTTTTTTAAGTAGAGATGAGAGCTCACTATGTTGCTTAGGCTGGTCTTGAACTCCTGGCCTCAAGCGATCCTCCCCCTCCCCTCGGCCTCCCCAAATGCTGGAATTACAGGTGTGAGCCGCCAGGCCCAGCCAATCCTTATCTGACCTTTTGTATCTTGAAATCCTTACAGGAAACATGTTACCTGTGATTCTGTGCACACACTGACAGATATCTCTGTGGGGGAAACAAAAGGAAACAAACGCTGAACACTTCTCATGGCTTGTTACCACAAAATCACGTTTTCTCCATTTGTATGGAGGGATCACATAGGGTCTGTTTGGGCAATGGCATGTGCAGATCCAAGAGCAGACAGAAACTGCCCTGGTCATCTTAGACAGAAACAAAATTTAATCCAAGGAATTAGGTGCTTATTTACAAAAGTGTTTGAGGGCTGGAGATGCAGACTTTCAGTCGGATCTTCAGGAACAAGTCTCAGAATGACAGTGCAGAAGTGACCCGTGAGTGACCTGAGGTGACGCTGACAATGGTTCACTACTCACTTGACCCAGAAAACTCCACAAAATTGTGCCAATCCAGAGGTTCAAATCCTCACGTTCACTTCCAGCACACCTGTGACACTGCCCAGACTGTGCATCGAGGCTGCAAGTTCTCTGGTCAGTGCACACATCCAGGTGGGCAGAGCACCCCGGTGCACGTGGCACTGAGAGCGCACAGTCAGATTAACTCACAGTCAGATGAACTCACAGTCAGATGAACTCATGCACGTGCTCCCGACACTTTGAGTTGATCCTTACTAAAAAGAATACGTTGCTTCTAAACAGGAAGAGGAGGTTGCCAAAGAAAAAGATACCCCATAATTTTTCTACTTTTTGTAGAGACGAGTGTCTCACTCTTGCTCAGGCTGATCTCAAACTCCAGCTTCAACAACCCTCCCACCTTGACCTCCCGGAGTGCTAGGATTATGAGCGTGAGCCTCCCTGCCTGGCCTGGGTGGGGGGGTTCTTATTTTAGTTGAACAGGGAAGAAAAAAGACAATGGACAGAGAAGACACTAAAGCAGAAAATATCAGTTAATTCAGATGACAGATCGCTTATAAATAGGATATGCCCGGAGAAGGAAGACACTCCAGATGCAGAGAGGGTAGGAGTGAAACCCCCGTGTGGGCGGCAGCAGGAGGCATGAGCAGGCCTGTGGGAAGTGAGGGCACGAGTGTCTATGCCCAGCCGCCTGGAGTGTCAATACAAAGCTAAACCAGGCTGAACTTTGGTCATTATTCTGCAACGCAGATTGTTGCATTCGTGCTTGACACCCCACTAGACGTCCTCTCTGTGTCTGGCTCCAACTCCGAGGAGTTACTCATTAGGCTGTACCGTGTCCAAAGCAGGAGGCCTCCGGCTGCCCTGGGTTCTACAAGTGAACGCGGCTTTTTGTGGCTGCTCGATGAGGCGTATTGAAGAGTGAGGAGCTGTTGCTCACAAGAATAAAAGTCCTGTGCGTGTGTGTAAGCTCCCTAGGAGCAATTCCCCCAGGACTCACAGTCGGGAAGGTCCCGGCAGGCAGCTCCATACGGGCCGACACTCGCACATTTCAAGCGGGATTCAGACTCAGGGGAGACAAGACATGGTCAGAGAAATGCATCTGGGTCCAAAAGGGCTAAAGGCACTGAAATTGTTCAAAGATGAAAAGATTGAAGGCAACAATCCCCTCCCACCCAAATGATTAAGTATACAAAAAAGTCCTGTAAAGAGAATGATTGCTTACATCTTGCTAAAAATCTCAGTGATTCAAGATTTTGGAATATTTCTTCTGTGACTCTAACGGGAAGTGTTTCCACCATGGCGTCCGTGCAGCAGGGCTTAGAAGGCATTGCAGGTGCGAGGACTCCACCCTCGGGTCAATGAATCTTGGAATTCCTTGTGCTGCTCATCGTCAAGGCAGAACTTGGTCATCCTTACAGACAGGTGGAGTGGAGTTGGGCACCACTTCTCCATCAATGTGTCTCAGCACCCAGGTGTCCAGAGATTTTGTGAAGTCCTATTGTTTTGGGTCTGTATATTCCACTTTGCAAAAATTCTGCACCCAGTGAGGAATTTAAGGTTGTGGTCACCATTGTGGGGGAGAAACGAGAATATACAGATTTAACTGAGAAGAAAGGCCAAGGTAGGTGTTAGAGACTGTAATAAATAACAGAAAAGCCAAGAAATCACTTTTCCTAGGAACCATTGAAAAACGCAATAAATATTGGGCAGTGCCTGTGACTCAAGGAGTAAGGTACCAGAGGTGGCAGGTTCAAACCTGCCCCAGCCCAAAACTGCAAAAAAAAAAAAAAAGCAATAAATATTCATTTGTAAAAGCTAGTGAGTTTCTTTTTTATTTTTTATTTTTTTGAGACAGTCTCACTTTCTCGTCCTTGGTAGAGTGCCGTGGCAGCGTCACACTGCTCACAGCAACCTCCAGCTCTTGGGCTTAGGTGATCCTCTTGCCTCAGCCTCCCGAGTAGCTGGGACTATAGGCGCCCGCCACAATGCCCAGCTATTTTTTTTTGTTGTTGTGGTTTGGCGGGGGCTGGGTTTGAACCCGCCACCCTTGGTATATGGGGCCAGCGCCCTACTCACTGAGCCTTAGGCGTCGCCCATGAGTTTCTTAAAATTAATCACTTAATACTATTGGAGGCACCAGGGACACAGTAAACAAAACAGAACACTTGCCCTTGAAGAACTCACAGCTCTGCCAGAGTCGGACATTCACACAAAGAACTTGAATCCCAGGGGCAGGTCCTCCAATGGAGATTGGTGGGCATGTGACTGGGAGGAAGAAGCTTCCGCCTCCCTGGAGAAATCAGGAAAGGCCTGAGAGCACAAAGCCCTGGACCAAGACAGAGACATGCCCAGTGAGCCAGAGTCCTTTGGCTGCAGGGAGTCAGCGCCATCTCAGCCAGGGGTGCCATGTTGAGAAGTCTGGGTTTATGGGCGTGTGTCATATACATGCACTGAGAAAAAACTAGGATATACACCTACAGCATGGTACCAAGTGAGGGCTGAGCTGAATTGCTGTTGTCAGAACTGGTGGGTGTGACCCCTGCACACTCAAGCCTTCCTGCCTGGGTTCAAGTCTCAGCTCTGAGAATTACTAGCTGTGTGCCTTTGGGAGAGTTACTTCTCTTGTGCCTCAGTTTTCTCATCTGTAAAATGAAGTTGTATTGTACAACAATACAGACTTTGTAGGATTGTTGTAGATTAAATAAACTGTCATACGGAAAGTACTTAGACTAATGCCCAGCAGACAGAGAGTACCATGCCCATGTTGGCCATTACTGCTGCTATGTGCTAGGGAAATTTGGCCTTTCCAGAGAAAGGAAGGTGTTTTTGTTATTATAGTGGGGGTTTTCTTTTTTTTTTTTTTCTTTTTTTTTAGGGGCATGGTCTCATTCTGTCACCCAGGCTAGGGTGCAGGGGCGTCACCATAGCTCACTGTAGCCTCTACCTCCTGGGCTGAAGTGATCCTCCTGCCTCAGCTTTCCGAGCAACTGGAACTAAAGACATGTGCCACCTGCACCTGGCTTGCTTATTTATTTATTTATTTCTCTCTATCTCTATCTTTCCAGACTGGTTTTGAATTCCTGGCTTCAAGCCATCCTCCCACCTTAGCCTCCCCAAGTGCTGGGATTACAGATGTGGCATATAGTGGTTTTATTTTCCTGCCATGAGTTCTGGACTTGAGTGCCTAGAAGTAGAAAAATGATAAAAAATAAGAGAATGGTATGTCTGTCCCATCTTGCCAGTCCTTGAATACAAGCAATGCCTCCTTAAGGCCTAGCGACCAAGGCATCCCAAAGGATAGGGGAAGAAGGTTTTCTCTACACTGAGTCAGCACACAGGTGGTGGGACCGGCTGTGTCTGGGGAAAGGACTAGCTAACAAGGTTCTGACGGTGGACATCTGTAGCTGAGGGCCATTCCCTACTGGCTGGAGTGAAGCAGAGCTGCCAGGAGGAGATTAATGTGGAAGGCCCTGAGCACATGTGACACCTCCTGGCCTCCCAGAAATGACTAGGGAGCCTTTGAGGGAGGGATGGAGACTGGCACTCTACAGCTGGGACTGACGTCTGCAAGGCGCTGTCGCCCAGACCCTGTGTTAGAGTGAAGCACATTGCTCCCGAGCATGTTCAGACTAGAGTACGTGATACTTGCAGTTCTCACCTATAGATGCTAAAATCACGGGCGACTTGCAGCGTTTTCTTTGTGCTTATCTACATTGCCCAATTTTTATAACAAGCATTAATCAGAGAAAATTCTTGATAAAAAAATTCTTTTCAATGAAAAACAGAAGTTTGAATTTTATTGTGCTGTAGATACCCCAACGGGGTTTTGTTTTATTTTATTTCTTTTGAGACACAGTCTCACTTTGTTGCCGTTGGTAGAGTGTTTGGCATCAAAGCTCACAGCAACCCCAGACCCTTGGGCTCAAGTGATGCTCTTGAGAGTCCCAAGTAGCTGGGATTACAGGTGCCCACCACAATGCCTGGCTATTTTTAGAGATGGGGTCTCGCTCTTGCCCAGACTGGTCTAGAATCTGTGAGGTCAGGAAATCCACATGCCTGGGCCTCCCCTTTACACTAGGCAAAGGTCTTCTACAGGTGTGAGCCACTGTACCCAGCCTTCCCAAGGGTTTTTTAACTGAAGGATTCCTGGTAGCAGAGTGAATTAATTGATCAATGCTGACAGGACCATGAAGGATTAATTCAACTGGAGTGAAAATGGAGGCAGAGAGGTCTGTTAAAGTGATGTTTGCAACACAGCAGAAGAGGCTTTCATGGCACGAATGGAGAAGAAAGGACAGATACAAAAAATGTTTAGGAATTAAGTACCTGCCTGAGTCACATGGTATGGGGAGGTACCCAGGGAACAGTCAACAATGACTCCTTCAGAACATTCTCTAGGGCTCCACGCCCACTCCCACTCCCCCGCTGCTTTCTGGGGAATGCGTACACTTGATTGTTGCCGACTGGGCTCTGGATTCCATCATCTGCACCAGATGCCACTTTGATCTACAGACTGCTCCCATTTATGAGCAAGGTCAAAAAGTCGCATAAGAACCCGTCCAGTGATCTCCCATCTTAATTATGTCCTCACACGGCCTTTGGGGGTTTCCAGTGTAATGGTTGGAGATCCCACGAAATTTAGGATTCCTTGGCCAACTAATAACCCTCATGAAGGGTGAATTCCTTCAGACGCCACTCCAGTTATGTTCTTTAGCAACCGACACATGGCAGGAAGGGGGTGGCTCTGCAGGCGCGGGCGAGGCCAAACGCTGGGTCGGTACAGCACAGGTTATTCCTGAGTGAACCACGGCAAGCTTCAGCGGACTCCACAACAGCAACTCACCCTGGGCAACAAGGTTCAAAGCCGTGTGGCTCCTTCTCAGCCAGAGAAAACCAGTCTCCCGACTGTGGATGCATTTTGCCACTCCATGGCCACGGTGGCCAACTGCCACTTCCAGAGTTTGCCTCCAGCCTCGTTGGGCACCACCAGAAAGTCCCTTTTGAAGACCCTGAACTCCCTCCCAAGGGCATTTATTTCAGCACTTAAGTAGCACCTTCATCTATGCAACCTTCCATGAAATTAGCTAATTCATACAATTAGCTTCACAAATTATGGGGCCAAGTGACCACAAATAGTTTTAATTAATGGAAAGTACTTTATGACACATATACCTGACATTCAGTGGCTTGACTTGGACACAGACAACCTCAGTGTTTTCCTAAATGGACATGATGAACAGTGACTGATTCTCAAGTCTGTGTTCAAACCACCAGACAATTCCAGAATTCCACTCCGTGCGCCAGCTTTTGGAAGCTGCTGGGAATTCTCTTTATTCTAGACAAAGGTCTTCTCTTCTCCTGCAGGTTTTCCTCTGTGAGTCTGGCAGTGAGCTCTGCAGCGTGTACATTTAGGGAGCCCACCTAGACCCCAGGCAATTACTTTCTGGGTATTTCCTCCCTAACAGAAGTGCCCAGATTATAGGACAGGAGAGTGACAGGAAGTCTCTCCCATTCACTCAGTTGCTTCTCTGCAAATCCATACCTGATTTATAATCTTGCTTCAAAAAACTCTGCAGTAGGGTATATCTGCTTATTCAGTTCATTTGCCAAGGCTACCATCTTTTTTTTCTTTTGTCTTTGTTTGTTTTTATAAAGTTTTATTGGCAGACACTTTTTTTCTTGTAGTCTATGGCTGATTTGTACTAAAACCAGAGCTGAGTAGTCATAAGGGACTTATGGCTCACCAGTGCCTAAAACACAGGGCAGCACACAAACTTTATGCCTGCCCTGTATTTAATGTCTAGCCCAGAGTGTTTTGCTCACCTCTGCTCTATTTGCAAATCCAAATTTGCTAGGACATACCAGGTTGGATCTAAAAGCCTTGAAATCCATGTAAATGTCAACAAAATTGCTTTCTTTTAAAAAGATTGGTATCTTTTTTTTTTCTTTTTTCTTTTGAGACAGAGTCTGGCTCTGTTACCCAGGCTATAGTGCCATGGCCTCCACCTAGCTCCCAGCAACCTCAGACTCCTAGATTCAAACAATCCTGCCTCAGCTTCCCTGGTAGAAGGGACTACAGGCACCCTCTACCATGCCCAGCTAATTTTTCTGTTTTCAGTAGAGACAGAGTCTCACTTTGCTTAGGCTGGTCTGGAACTCCCAAGCTCAAATGATCTGCCCATCTCAGCCTCCCAGGGTGTTACGATTACAGGTGTGAGCCACTGTGCCTGGTCCACAGCTACTGTCTTATTGATAAATGTCCTAGGAACTCCGTTTCTGTCACTGTAGAGTTCTTAAAGGGGTTTCCTCCTGCCAGCGGTGCCCCCACCCTCCTAGGCCTACCCTAGGGAGCCTGGGGGGCACAAAGGCTGTGGCAAAGACCTTCAATCTGCGGAGGCTCTATAAAATGCTGAGTAGAAGACCGGTGTTTTAATATGTTCGACTGGCTATGACAAAATTCCACAGACTGGGTAACTTATAAATGATAGGCTTTTTCTCTCAGAGTTCTAGAGGCTGGAAGATCCTAGAATGAGACACTGGTGGGTTCAGTCTCTGATGGAGTCCCGCTCTCTGCTCCCTCCTTACTGCCGTGACCTCACATGGAGGACGGAATGAGGGCCCAGCCTCTCTCCCTCAAGCCCACTCACCAAGGGCCCAGCTCCTCATGCTGCTGCCTTAGGGATAAAGCCTTCATATGAGTTTTGGAGACCTCAGGAGCTGGACTTCCAGTCCACATTGAGGGAACAATATCTAAATCCGTGTCTACAACCAGTTCATCCACATGGTTCAACCAATCCAGCCTCCACTTTTCCTGCAAAGCTTGAAACATATGTTTCACCATCCCAGGGCTCTTCCCCGGGATACGTGATTGGATATGAGATCTGCGGGAGTCAAGGACATAGCATGCTTCCCAGCGCTCACCAAGTGTTAGAGGATAACCACACTGCCACCTACACCCTGGACAGGGGGTGCTTTTCTCCACTACACCCCACAGCCTGCTGAGGGGGGGCCTCAGCATTTCCCGCTCTCATCTTCAGAGCTGCCTCCCACAAGTGAGCCGCCCCAACTGTCGGTCTTGCTGGGGGACGTGAGAAGGTGGTTCATTAGTGACACCTAATCCAGTGCATCTGAGAACCCCTGGGGCTGCCAAAGCTTCACCTCAGCACTTTTATTTCCTGGGCTGGGACGGCTGCCTCCTGTCTTCCATTTGATGGAGCCTCCCTGAGTGCCTCTTAAAAACTCCTTCCCCAGCTTAAAAAAGTAAACAATACAAATTGCCTTGCCTCACATGGGAATTTGCATATCTGGAATGATATCTTTTGGTGTTTCCTAAAACCACATCCTATCAACACTGTGTGGACACCCCTCCCATACTAAGGGTCTGCCTGAGATTCTTGAGAGAAAGGACGGCTGTTTTTACCATTCTCAGTGTCCCCACTGTGCCAGTCAGACTACTGCCCCACCACCACAAGGTCCATATCTGTGCTGGTTAGCTTTCTGTGTCCACTTGACTAGGATATCCCACCCAATTATTTAATCAGACACTAATCCAGAGTTTTCTGAAGGCCTTCTGTAGATGTGGTGAGCATCCATAGCCAGTTGACTTCAGTGAAGGAGCACCAGGCAGTGGTGCGTGATCTTCAGGCAATCAACTGAAGGCCTTATAAGAAAGAAAAAGACAGAGATGTCTTAGAGAAGAAATTCTATAAAAACAGCTATTCAAAAAAAAAACAAAACAGCTATTCAAATCACAAAGTTCAAGGGCAACAAACTGGTAGCAGAAGAAAGAGATGGAGTCCTGAGGACGTTGTGTCCAGCCTCAGATGGGTTATGCTCGCGGAAAGATGGCCTCCAGGCTTCCCCGCGGCCTCCCTTTCCCGCCCTGGGCGCTCTTGGGGGTTTTGCCCTCTGCCCCGATGGGCCCCGCTAGTACACCAGGCCTGTGCCTGGCTCCCTCTGCACCCCCTCTGGATGTGGATTGTCATGAGCCCCGCAAGCAGCCCTGGGAGCCCCAAGGCATTTTCATCTCGAGGTGATGAAAAGACTTCGAGGGTGGATTAGCTACAGACAAGAAAGGCAACATTTGAGAATGGTTTATTCTCAAGGATTAATGTTCAAAATGTGGGTAGGGGATAAACAAGCCACGGAAGAGACTAGATAGGACCCTGAGGCAGGCACCCCCAAAAGGGTTGGGGGTTACCTGTGGCCTGTGAGCTGCTGTGAGAACACGGGTGACCTACTGTCATAGAGCACCGCCAGCCTGAGACAACACGGCAGGTCCAGCCTGGGGCAGCACAGCAGGTCCAGCCTCATTCTCCGCTTCCAACTGAACCCGACCAGAAGAGGGAGGAAATCAGCTAAATGATTTCCTGGCAGCCTCCCAGGACAGAAAGCAGGGCGGAGAGTGGACTGGGAGGACCCAAGAGAGGACACAAGGCACGGGAGGGGCTGATTTCCCACACTGGGCCCACCAGCTGTCCTATGGAGCAGTCCAGGGCTAACGACAGTAAGCTGAATCCCCTGAAAGGGGCCACTTGGGGAAGAGAATTTTTTTGTTTGTTTTTGAGACAGAGTCTCACTCCCAGGAGAGTACTGTGGTGTCATAGCTCACAGCAACCTCAAATTATTGGGCTCAAGTGATTCTCTTGCCTCGGCCTCCCAAGTAGCTGGGACTACAGGCTCCCAGCCCAACACCGGACTATTTTTAGAGACAGGGTCTCACTCTAGCTCAGGCTGGTCTTGAACTCCTGACCTCAGGCGATCCACCCACCTTTGCCTCCCAAAGTGCTAGTTACAGGCATGAGCCATCGGTGGCCCCTGGCCTTCTCCATCTTTCTTTGGCTCTTCCTACAAAGAGCCTGCCAGAACCTCACTCTGCAACCACACATCTCTGTTTGTGGATCAGAGGTGGCCCCAGACTCATGGCCCCCTGAGTCCAGTTACAATACCTAGAGGACTGAAGAAGGCACAGTCCTCAGAATATCCCTGGGAGAGCACAGCCCCACCTGGATGACATCCTTTTGCTGGGAGAACTGGGAGAATCCCACCACACTCAGGCTGCAGAGAGGGAAGGGGCAGTTGGTGTTCAGAGGACAGCCCCCTGCAGGCTGATTCTGGTGGACACCCGGCTAGGTTGGCCAGGGTTGTGCTGGTCCCGCTCCAGTTCACCTTCTTCCTCTGCCTGATCCTCCTTCCTCACCTTCTGCTCATAGGTATTGATCACTAACAAACACCTTTGTCTCAGTGTCAGCCTCCGCACAATCCAATCTGTGACAGCAGTAATTAGAGAAGAGTTTCTGTAAGCACCACGCCCCTCCCACCTGGCCCTCACCTGGAGCCTTGTCTTCTGCTACTGTGGATGGACTATGTCTTGATCTCTCTAGGGCTGGCCTCTCCCCTTGTGCACTGGGTCCTGTCCCAGCTCACTGTCACTCACCCAGCTTTCCCTGATCCAGTCCCCTCTTGTGCGTAAATGTTTCCATCAGCACGTGAACCTACTACTCCTTCTCCCACGTAGTCAGGGCCTTATTTCTCTTCCTTTCTTTTTTTTTGAGACAGAGCCTCAAGCTGTCCCCCTGGGTAGAGTACGTGGCATCACAGCTCACAGCAAACTCCAACTCCTGGGCTCAAGCGAGTCTCCTGCCTCCACCTCCCAAGTAGCTGGGACCACAGGCGCCCGCCACAACGCCCAGCTATTTTTTGGTTGCAGCTGTCATTGTTGTTTGGTGGGTCTGGGCTGGATTCGAACCCGCCACCTTAGGTGTATGTGGCTGGCGCCTTAGCCACTTGAGCCACAGGTGCTGAGCCTTCTCTTCCTTTCTTTACAGCAAAACAGTTGTATGAGTTGCTCTAATTTCTCCTATTTTTTCTTGAAATTCATCCTTTCATTGAAACATCTCAGACCTTGGTCTCCTATAACCTCCACATTGTTAAATCGAATGACAGATCCTCAGCTCCCATCTTAGCTGACCTATTAGCCAGGTCAGACCCAGTGTACCTTCTTCAGACACCACATCCATCTGTTTTTCCTCTCTGGCCATTCTTTCTCCATCTCCTTTGGAAGATGAAGCTTCCACTTCACCTTTCTCACTTCTAAAAGTTGACATGGCCTTGGATACCTTCCGTTTCCTACGTTCACCCCTTAGATGACATCAGCCTGTCCTGGCCTTTAACACTATCTATATCCTCATAGGTCACAGTGGCTTCAGCCCTATTTCTCTGGACCCCCTGAGTTAAAGGCCAAACTCCCTACCTACTCCGTTCCCACCCCACTGGTCCTACAGAACGGGGTGTACTACAACCCAATCCGTTCCTCAAGCTGACCACCAGCGTCAGCATCAGTGTCCATGAGCTAAAGGAAATCGTCCCCAACTTCAGTCACCAGCTGCAAAGAGGCTCCCCACCCACAGTTCTTACCTGCTAGCTATAAATTTGTGGATTCCTGTGATCCCCTCAGGTTCAATAATTTGCTAAAATGACTGACAGAGCTCACTGAAGGTGCATGCTTACCGTGTTACAATTTTATTCCAAAGGGTACACATGGAGGTGAGGCCTCGGAGGGAGTCCAGAGCTTCCATGCCCTGTCCTGGCGCACGGATGTGTTCACCATCCAGGCAGCTCCTTTAAACATTGGTGTCCCTAGTTTTTATTGGCTTCTGGTCATCAGGACACAAGTTTGAACTCAATCCCCAACCACTCTGCCCTCTACCAAGGGGAGGCTGGCCTAAAGTTCCAACCCTCTCATCAAGTGATCCTCTAGCCTCAGCCTCCCAAGTAGCTGAGACTACAGCTGCACACCACTACACCTGGCAAATTTCTTAAATTTTTTGTAGAGACAGGCTCTCACTGTGATCCTCCCATCGCAGCCTCCCAAAGTGCTGGGATTGCAGGCATGAGGCGTCACTCCTGACCCAGATATGTTCTTCAATGTCTTACACGATTCAACACCCCCACTTGGAGGAAGCTGAAATTTAGCTTGTCCTAAACTGACCTGATAGCTCCCCCAAACCTGCTCTTCTGCTTCTTAGGAAAGAAGCAAGCACATTCTTTCCACGTTAAAGCCAATAACTTCAGAGTCCTTCTCGACTCCTCATGCTCTTAGCCTCTAAACCAAGGTGTCACAAATCCTGTTGGTACCACCTTTAATTATGTCGAGAATCTAACCACGTCTGGGCCTTTCACATGACGTAGTAATACATGATGTGGACACACACTGTGGGGGCTCAGTATATGGTCACACACTGCATAGGCACATGCTGTGTGGTCAGCCACTGTGTGGGCACACACTGGGTGTAACATTACATGGGCACATGCTGTGTGGTCAGATGCTGTATGGGCACATGCTGTGTGATCAGACGCTGTGTGGGCACATGCTGGGTGTAGCATTATGTGGGCACATGCTATGTGATCAGACGCTGTGTGGGCACACGCTGGGTGTAACATTATGTGGGCACATGCTGGGTATAACATTACGTGGGCACATGCTATGTGATCAGACGCTGTGTGGGTACAGGCTGGGTGTAACATTATGTGGGCACACGCTGGGTGTAACATTATGTGGGCACATGCTGGGTATAACATTATGTGGGCACATGCTGTGTGGTCGGACGCTGTGTGGGCACATGCTGGGTGTAGCATTACGTGGGCACATGCTGTGTGGGCACAAACTATGTGGTCTTTTGTGACTGGCTCCTTTCCCTCAGCATAATGCTTTCAAGGTTCACCATGTTGTAGCCTCCATCTGTACTTTATTCCTTTTTATGCCTGAATAATGGTCCACTGGGTAACGTTTTACCTATTCATTTGTTAATGACTGTTTTGATTTTTTTCCTGCTACTTTGAATAATGTGGCTACGAATATTTACAGACAGGTGTGAGGGGACATATGTTTTCAGTTCTCTGGGCACAGACCTGGCGTGGCATTGCTGAGTCATATGGTGATTCTGTGTTTAACTTATTGAGGACCTGTCGAGCTGTTCCCCACAGCAGCGGCACCATTTTAAAATCCCCATCCGCAGTTTTGAGGTTGGACAGTTAAGTCTGCAAACTCATCCTAGAAAAAGTGCCACATGCCTCCGTGCTGAACATCACCGTGGGCCCCTTGAAGTCCTCCCCTGGCCATCTAGTGACTGCAGCGAGATTCAGCAACGAGGGATGTAGCACTTCTAGAATGAGTTGGCAAACTTAATTGATCTTGTATGAAGGCTCCAATTTCTGCACATTCTCACCAACTTTTTTGCCTTTTTTCTTTTCTCCTCCTTCTTTTCCTTCTTCTGGTGATAACCTTCCAAATGCTTGTAAAACGGCATCTCAATGTGGTTTCGACCGAGAATTTGAGGCATCTTTTCATTTGCTTGTTGGCCACCCGCATATTTTCCTTGGAGAAATGTCTATACAAATCCTTTGCACATCTTTAAATTGGGTTTTTATCTTGTTGAATTGCAAATGTTCTTTATATATTCTAGATGTAGAATTTGGGGGGGGTTCTCTTTTTGCTGTCTTGATAATGTCTTTTTTTTTTTTTT